>NC_061112.1:27278311-27487601 GCF_002878395.1 Capsicum annuum | reverse complement strand
TACTAAATTTCACCAATAGGTAATCAAAACCCTAACCCAAAGCTAGCACAATGGGTTGAAATATGAGAAATGAAATAATGAGTGATAAAACATGTAAAAAGTAGATCATAAGTGTATATAAGTAATATTTCATAAATCATGCAATCTAGGAAGTTTCTCATAAGCAATAAAGACCATGCAAGCTCATAGCCTAGTGTCATACACCCATACTAGAAAAGTTGTTCTAGCCAACCAAACTTAGAACCATGTACATAAGTGTAATACCCCAACATTTCATGTTCTAAATCTCTTAAAATATAGCCCATGAAGTTATATTTCCAATGCTGCAAGTCTCACCTCGATCTGATATCGTGGCAAGAAGTTATGCAATTTTTCCTTTAAGTGTCAATCAGCTACCAGTGGTTACAACTCATGTGATGACCCATAATCAGACCATATTATTCGTTACGAGTAATCGTAGTCACAACAATGCTCAGCCAAGAATCCGTTCTAGTGGTTACGAGTCCAGCACACAACTCGCAGTCAGATTATGAATCGTTGCGTGGACCTGTAGCTTGACTATTAAAGGATCCAAGAATCAAGCCTTATGTTTTGGTGGTTTTATTAGTGACTTGGATACATACTAAGTCCTCAAATATCTCCTAGATTATAGACAAGTCAAAACATCCCTTAGCAATTAAATTCTTGGGATATATATAACTATAGTCATTTTTAAATAAGCATAACTTTTATTCTTCTAAGAATTTCTTATCTTAAGACCCACCAACAGATAGATAATTGAATTATATTTCCAAAGATACCAATTTTGTCTTAATTCGATATCAGGGTGAAAAGTTAGGGACAAAATACTGAAGTATTATCAAAGCTACCCAAACTACGACTCATAATGTCTATTACAGGTCGATAGGAGGGAGTTGTAACCTGGAAATTAAAGGATGAAAATGGGTTTCTGACTATGACTCAAGCCACGAATCGTAGCCAGACCTTGTGAGTCGTGACCTAAGTCATTGGGACGGTTTTCAGACATTTTCCAGATGATTCCTAAGGAGGTTGTAGGTCCTTTTTCCACTCTTTTAACCCCAAAAATACATAGTTTCACCCTTCAAACAACATTTATCAAGTGTAAATATTAACCTAACCTATCATAACTCAAAAATAATTCACCACAAAGCAAAAAGAGGCAATTTTTTTCTCCCTAAAGCCAACTAGGGTTCTTCAAGTTCAAGTTCAACCCCAAAAAATTTATCCAAGACTTTTACAGTTAGGTATGTAGAGAATTCATCAATGGGTTCCTTTCACCCATTGCATCCCAAAAATTCCCTTTTTGGTTCAAGTATTAATTTTATCTCCTTTTGTGAAATTATCTATGCTAAATATGAATTTAATCCATGTCTTCTTAGAAATTTGAATTCAAGCCATGGCAACATGTTTTCCATGTAAATTAGGTTATTTCATATTTTAAATTTCAATTATCCATGTTATATTCAAGTGATTTCATGCTAAATCATCAAGTTATGTATTAAACCATGTAAATATGTAAGTTTAACACATTTTCATGTTCAAATTCATGTTTCTCACTCATTTATTAAAATGTCTTATGTTTTGGGTCTTTGAACTATGGTTTTATACCACTGTTTTAAGCATTGTTATCATATTTTTATGATCATTCAGTGCGGGTTATGAACACCCGATACCTATGTGTTTTACATGATTCTATTTTTAAGTAACAAGTCAGTCAAACCATGATTTTATTATCACATTCATATTACCATGTTCATGCTGAGCACTTATTTAGTATAGTACCATATCATGTTAAATGAATAATGATACCAGTGTCATTCAGTTGGGAGTAACACTTAGCACTGAGTGAATGTAGGGATGACGTCTCCCCCATCAGTTAGGCATGAGTCTTTAGTAGCAGTCTCTAAGTTCTAAACCTATGATGCCACCATAGATAATGAGGGATCCCCAGTTAGTTAGGTATGACACCCTCGTCTTTTAGGACAACAGCCTTTTAGATCCATATCATCAGCCATGTGTTTGTACCCGTGGTAAGGTACCAGTACTGTTCCAACTTGGGTTACAACTTGGACCCCGATAGCTCAAATTAGGGTATGTCATTGTAAGCTCCCATAATTTTAGTTTAGTTCAGTATTTAGACTATACCAGCTCAGGTTTTCATAACCAAGGTATAGATATCAGTTATTCAGTTATTTAGTTTATCAGTTATTTAGCCATTTAGTTTTATAAATAATTTCAGTACATGCTTATGCTTGGTCCTTCATTTGTTTTACATATTCATATTTTTGTGCTCAGCACTCATATATGATCCTTAGTATGGTCTTATAGTATATTCAACTTTACATGAGATTTAAATATAGTATTCATGTTTCTACCGCTTCCTAGCGTATAGAATTATTTTTAGCTCATGATTTATAAATTTCACTTTGACTTACCATTTTCATGTACAACCATGTTTTACCTGCATATTTCAGCAAATAGCTTATGTCTCCAGTTTTAAAGCATATTTTTATATACTCCTATGATATAGTGGATGTCCCCATTTACTCAGTACATTCCAAATTGCTTACTACATATATGCATTTGTGGCTACATTTCTTCATGATCTAGGTACCAGATGTAGTCCACACACCAGGGTCAGATAGTTCTCATCTTTTAGACAGTAGGTGATAAGTTCTCTTAATTCAGGAACTCCAGTTAGTTGTAGTTCATGTATTGCATTGTTATTATTCTTATGTATTGATTTGTATTAGTTAGAGGAATGTCACAACCACATATAGTCAGTATAGTAGAGGCTTCATAAATAGTTAGTCAGAGTCATGATATGTAATTCAAGTTCTTCCTTTAGATTTATCGTGTTGTAAACTTTTATAGTATCACGTGTACTCAAATTTTCTCATGATTATGCTTTCGTTCAGTAAATTTAGCTTATATAATTAATTTAATTTAGATGCTCAAGTATCAAGCCAATTCATGGGTTAGCTTGGGATCACTGGTGGTTCTAAGCACCGTGTTATGATTAGGGGGTAGTCTCGGGTCATGACAATAATAATTCTCAAATCATATCTCTTAGAAAAATCTACGATGGCAACGTAATGATGAAAGTTGAATTATCTGAACTCTTGTTCTCTCAAAGCTAAATAATTCTTTCAAAATGTACTAGTGCTATTTATAATATCATGTGACATATATGGATGTCAAAACTATTCATAGATTGAAGTGGACACATCTAGATGTCATACTCTTAATAAAATTTACTTTTGTAAATGTACGCTCCATGTCATGTCATAAATCATATTTTGAAAATTATTTATTAAAATATATCTCTTCACTATAGATTTCATAGATCATAAAAACCTAACAGTATAAATTTTAATGCTTAAATTATAGTTTAGATGAAAATCATAAGTTCATGAGAAAATTTTGTTCATAGATATAAAGTAAAACAAATAAAGAATCAATCTTTCGTCAATAGGGCATAAATTATAATTTTGAATCATAGTATTATATTTATTAAAAGTATTTGAGTGTGAGGATGAAATGAATTCATCACTGAAAATTAATGTACCTTAGCAAAGACAAACACTCGATAAACAAAACTTAAACAATTTACTTAATTTGGAACCCTAGCTCTATTGATTTTGTTTAAACTATTTATAGACTTATTTTACACTTGATCTTGAGAGTTTAAAGTGAGGATAACTTTAGGATATATATATATATATATATATATATATATATATATATATTTGTGTGTACAAGTGTCTATATAGGTTTTGGTGACTAAATTGTCATGGGAAAGGTGAAAAGATGAAAAAGAAATGAATATACCCTAAATAAGAAGTGCAAAAATTTTTCTAATGCAGAATACCCCAACTCAACCTATGAGTCATGGTCTAAGGTATGATCCGTACCTCCATTTGTGGTAACTGAAGGATTTTGAGAAGTCTTTGGTTCTTCAGTATGGGACAGAGTATGACCCATACTATGAAAATATGTGCAACATCCCAAAAATCCAAGCCTAAATTAGAACCATACTTCAAGTGTATGGAGAAATAAAACCTCATGTTTTGATATTATGATAATAAATTTAGATATGTATTAAGGCCGTAAATATATCCTAACTCATTGTCAAGTCAAAACCTTCATTATTGATCGACTTCTTGTGAAGTATCTTGATATAGTGCAATTCAAATGAGCATAAATCCTATATTCTAAAGTATTTTTTAGATCAAGGCTGACCAAAATATAGATATTTGAATTATATTTTCAACACATCCAGTTTCTCCTTTATCCGATATTAGAGTAAAACATTATGCATAATTTACCAAAGAGTGTCTTTCTGCTAGAGTATGACAGCTTGGGTGACAAACCTCCACACCAGTGACGGCCCATTAGGAAATCTATTAGTAGAAGTAGTAATACAAAACTTTTGTCATTTTGTGATGGTTTGAGTGATGATTGACCAAGGATTGATGGTCTGTCACCTAAAGCATCAATTGGGACTATTCTACACATTTATAACATTTTCAAAGAGGTTGTTTGATCTTTTCCCACCTTTTTAGCACCAAAACTACATCAATTAATCTATTTTAAGGATGAATATAAGGAAAAAATGTCCAAAATTCCCTATTAACTCAAAACTCAATCAACATATAGAGAGAAAACTAAGAAAGAGGTGATTTTCTTCTCCTAAGGTAAAACTAGGGTTCTTCAACTCTAGGCTCCAAATTCAAAGGTGTCAACCTTAGGTATGTAGGGGTTTCATCAATAGTTTTCTTTCACATATTGAGTCTCAAAGCTATGGCATTTGGGTAAATTGTGAAATAATGGTTAAATGACAATGAAGGTTAGTTATAACGTCAGTTGATTACTTATTCTTCTCTTAAGTGTACTCTTCAGTCGTAGGAGAGGCTGTGACGAGTTCTTTACTTCTTTGAACCAATTTGAATATGAGAGCTAATTTTGTAGTTTGTGATTGCGTGTGTGATATTATGTTACTTTATGTTATTATTCTGGTTATTTATGTATTATGTGCAATGGTAGTGGATATAATTTAGGTTTATTTTCTATACCTTAACTTAGTTATTTTGTCTTGCATTTTATAATACTTGTATCATGATTTAGCTCAGTCGGCCGATGATGTCTACTGACTACCCATTGTTTTGGTACTCATACTACACTTTTGTACCTTTTTGGTGCAGATTTGAGTACTAGCTATCATCGTTGATCATTTTTCATATGGTGACTGATTTCCAAAGATAGGGTGAGCTCTTGGAGTTTGAGTTGCCCATTTCCTACTATCTTAATTTTCAGTCTTTTGTGTCGAGGAAAATAAAATGATTATTCTAGACTTTGAGTTCTATTGATACTATTAGTGTAATGACCAAATTTTTTCTGAAACTGGAATGCCACATAGTGCTCATGATCCCAAAGGACCACAAGCTAACCCTTTTCTGATATCTGTATCTGAGCACTGAATAATATATTGAAATAAATACAAAAAACTAGTGGAATCTTTCCATAAGGTTCAAAACATCTAAAATACTCAAAACTAAAAACTGAATACTAATACATCTGTCTGAAAAGCCTCTAAATTGTCTGAATAGTGGAGTTGATGGGACATATCCCCAACTAACTTCGCCTACTGAAAATAAACTGAGTCTAATGTCATAATAAAATAAGGATCATCCTCGAATGATGAGGACTCACTACTAAATCAACTACTGCTGGCTGAGTCTGGACTGCTAAGGGTGCCCTGGCTCTCGCTCTTTTGAACCTCTGGTATAAGACACCATAGCTCAAGAGAAAAGTATGTGTCAGTACTTTGAATATACTGGTAAGCTAGATGAGGTAAGGCTAAATGCAAGGGCTTATGCATGAACATAACTTAACTGAATAACATAAGAGTATTGAATGAAGATACATGTATGGACTGAATACTACCTCCTGAATACTTAAACTTCTGACAACTGTGTTTACTAATACAAGTATCTGCATTTACTAACACTGAGAGTCTAAATAATTAAGTTTACTGATGACTGAACTTTGAGCTTACTAATATCGACTGATTGAAACTGAGATCAAACCTATCTAGTGAATGATCTTCAAATCTAGTAATAATGATATGGAATGATTGAATCTAAGTTTGAGACCAGGCCTATCTAGAGGGCGATCTCTAAATTGATTAATACTAATACTGGTTAACTTTATGTGAGACCAAGCCTTTCTAGCGGTGGTCTATAAATCTATGGAACTATCTAAGTTCCTCACTTAGCTGAATGACTGTATCTGATAGTCCTGATTTCTGAGTGCTATTGTGATGACTGAGACTAAACTATAACTGTGAGAGTTCTCACTTAACCGACATGCCCCAAATCTAAACTAGTAGGGTCCAACCTATAACCCCATATGGAAGGGTGTCAGTACCGTGCCATGGGTATAGACACTACTATGGTCAAGCCTCTCTAACGGGTGACCCTGAACAGGAAGTCAAGCCTAAGGTAATGGGTGACTCCTAAAAGGTAGTCAAGACTTAATCTAGAGGGTGACTCCTGATCCTGCGCTGGCTACATAGTTCTGGAGTACGTAGATTCCTGCTAACGACTCTACCTCTTTAATGGGGAAGTCGTCATCCCTGTACTCACTCGGTGCTAGTTCCTACTCCCTACTGAAAGACTCTGAACTAATTCTTAACTAAACTTAGATGGAGCTGAATCTATTATTGACTATATTACTTGACTGATCTAACTGAGTTTGCTTTGTTTTGTTATCTGATGGAATGCCACTTGGATTCTACTATCTGATTAAATGCTACTGAATTCTTATTAGCTTACTGAGCTTCACTGAAGCCTAAACTAAATACTGAATACTACTGAATACTATTGAACCAAAACTAAATACTGAGTTGGATTAGACTGATACTGAGACTGAATTGCATCAATACTGAGATTACTGAATTTTCTTACGTTCTGTAACTATCTGAATTCTACTGATCATGTCTTGATTGAGAGTATCTTGAAACTTACACTGGCTCTAGACTTACAGCTAATTTGTTGGGTATAAATACCCCCAGGACTCGATGACATAAAAGTTAAACATAACAATTCTTGAATAACCATGACAATGGACTTTCATTCACCATTACAATCACTAAAACATTTCTTCAAGCACTTGGGAATCTTAAAACGTGTAAAGCTATAGGGATGCATACTAATTTCTCATAATTCATTCAATAAGGAGTGCATAAGCATAAGAATGCATGCAACATATCATAATTCACTCACTAAGGTATTTCAAAGAACACTTGGCATACATGAATTTATACACAATTTGGGGATTTCTTGTCAACATGCTATAATGACCCTATTTCCTTCACACAAGTGTTTTATCAAACATATGGGAAGCAATCTTTGGTTATACAACAAATACTACACCCAAGTATCATGATTTCATCAACCAACATGCAACTTGAAGAGGGTTTATCATGAACATCACACAATTATTCACATGCTAGAATCAATTCTTAATACCTATAGTCTAACTCACGAATTAAAAATCAACAACACATAATCATGAACTTCAATACATATAAATCATAAAATCTCATAAATACATAAACTTCATAATTTTGAAAAGGATTCTTGAACTTCTTGGGTGGAAGGAACCCAAGAATCAACATCTAATATACCTTAGGAGATTCTTTCTTGAAGGTTCTTGGAGAAATTCTTGGTTTCTTGAGTTTTCTTGAAGAAGTGTTTGAATCTTGTTTTTGAGTTTTGATCTTGAGAAAACCCCTAGCTTTTAATGTTATAGATGAATATGGAGTTATGAACCTTGATCTAATTTAAATAAGTGTTAAAAAGGGTGGAAAAATATCAAAAAGCCCTTTCTATAATGACTAAAAATCATTGAACAGGATATGCGACAGTGGGTACGATGGTCCGTAGAGGATCCGATGGTCCGTCGATCCTGACCGTCGCACCTGGGCCAGAACTGGGTTCACTGTCTCATCTATGATGGCTCGAGTGATGGTCTGTCGCTAGCTCAACGGTCCACCGGACCTCTCCGTCACACTTAGCTAGAGAGTGGACTCACTGCCTCAGCTGCGACAGTCTGGGCGATAGTCCATCGCTAGCTCGACGGTCCGTCGGACCTCTTCGTCGCACCTAGATAGTTCAGACTTCTTTCTGTAAAACGTCCATAACCTTTCACCCCAATATCAGATTTTCACAAAATTCTATCTAATTTAAATATTACTCACTTAGGAAGTCATCCCTAAATCATCTGGAGACTAAATTAGACTTTAAAGAAAGTTTAGAGTATTACAATTAGATGCTCTTGTACTGTCTCTACTAGGTTGTGGGATTAGTATCTTGTATTAACTATTTATTTTATCTAGAGCTTATATTATTTACAATTTGTGTTCATGAAACTTTACCTATGTTGAGAATTTTCTATAGAATTAACCCACTGTGTTAGCTTTGGGTTAGGGTTTGACTTACCTACTGGCGGGATTTAATAGGTGTCATCATGACTCATAAATTAGGTCATGACATATTGGTATCAGAGTCTAGGTTTCATAGATAGTATTGGTACAAAATCAAATATATAGTATAATCCTACATATCAAAGCAATGCCATTTGTTTCCTATATTTGTAAGGCTATGGTACATTCTTAGGAGTTCTTTACTTCTTTTATTCATATCATGCTAAAAGTCTGTCTTAGTTTGTAAAAGTATTCCCTTAACTTTACTCTTTGTAGATGGTCAGGAAACGTGCTACTGCTACACGAGATGAGGGTCCCAAGACTATGCCTAGGGATCCTTGGCCTATTTGTGGATGACTTAGAGGTCGTGGACAGCCTAGAGATGTGCCCCCAGCTAGGGGCATGGATAGGGGTCCTCCACCAGTTCCTATTCCTTCTCCTGAGCCAGATATTCTTTTACCCTAGCCAGTGGTGGGCTAGGGACCATCCTAGGCTCTACTAGGGTATATTTCTTCGTTAATACTCAGAGATACGTTAGTTTAGCTTTTGGGGATAGTTGGTGATATGTCGTCTTATGGTGAAAAGTCTACTGATCAGAGTGGTACTGAGGCAGGGGAACAAACTATAGCTGCGACTCCCAGAGTTGAGGTTCTTTCTACATCGGTAGTTGCTTAAACAGTGGTTTCTCAACTTGCTATGTCTTCTAAAGAGCAGAAGATATTGGGTAGATTTATGAGATTGTCTCTACCTAGGTTTTCTAGTGTACCTAGTGAGGATGCATATGAGTTTCTAATTTCTTTTGATGATAGGCTCCATAATTTAGGCCTTGTTGAAACCTGTGGTATGGATTACACCATATTTTAGTTTGATTTGGCTGCTAGACATTAGCAAAGACATTTTATGGATTCTAGACCAGTTGGATCTTCTTTCTTGATTTGGGCTTAGTTTTCTAAGATGTTTATGGAGAAGTACATATTTCACAGCCTTAGAGATTGTTTGATGAATTAGTTCAGTAGATTGGAGTAAAGATCCATGGCTATTGTAGAGTATGAGGCTCATTTTCATAAGTTAGATAGACAAGTGACTTCTATTCTAGATACTAATTATGAAATAATTTTCTACTTAGTTAGAGGATTGAGACCTCCCATTCATATATTTACTAAGAGTTTGGTTTTTGTGGGTAGGTATTTTGCTGAGGTTTTGGATCACACTTAGGTGATAGAAGATATGCATTGTGAGGCCCAAGAGGGCCATAATAAAAGTCCTAGATATCAGGGCAGTTATAGTGGGAGCCATAGTAGTTCCTGATTTAGAGGTAGTAGTTCTTATGGTTTGTATTATCCGCATCTATCCTATCAGCCTCAGAGTTATCCCAAACAACCAATTCAGGTAGCTCTTTATATTACTGACAGAGGTTAGTCTTGTGTTAGTGATCGCCCTGGTCAGGGTGGTGGTCAATCTTTGAGGGGTTCATCTTCGAGATATTCTAGTCGTGGTTGTTACTTTAGTTCAACTAGATTTGTTGGTTCTGGTTCTACTTAGGGTTAATATTATATTTGTAGGGGGTCTTGGTCACTATTCTCGAGAGTGCCCTTTTTGTGGGGCGACTATTGCATCAACTTAGAGTGTTCCTCCTATTAAAGCAGTTCATCCCTCAACTAGAGGAGGTTTTCATGGTCACAGGTGTGGTTTCTAGGGTACTCGAGGAGGTTCTTAGTGATAACACTCAACTTACACGTCAAATTAAGTGCAAGGTGGTCATTGTCAATATAATAACCTAACAAGAGTCGGGGTTGAATCCATAAGGAACAATATGAGTGGAGAATGGGTAAGTTCAAATTGAAAGTACTTACTAAAATTCAAACCTAAGATACAAATAAGTAAAATTTAAGAGGTTTGAGCAAGTGTCAAAACTAGTAGGTATAGATGGACTTTTAAAGGACTAATTTGTGGCTACGAATAATTAGAGTATCATCAATTAAAATGGATTTTAGTACTATGATTTCCTAGGGGAAAGCTATGCATTGAAACGTGATGATTTGGTGCAAATTCTAATTGTTGATGAAGTGGTAGGCCAGGATTAAAGTCCCTAAGGCTAGTTCTTCACTAAAACATCAAAGATGTCACTCATTGACTCTTTGGAATACCTAACGAGCGTGTCAATTAAAACCATCCAATACCTCAATTAGGCACCCCTATTTCTAGGATAGTACCTAAAGGATAGTCAACCTCACAATCACCCTTATTTCTAAGATAGTGAAAAGAAGCAAACTAAACCCAATAATTTTCTACTATTTCCTTGGTTCCCACAACCCTCTTGAAAGGATGATAAGGGTTCCTAAAGTTCACCCAAACACCTCTTTCAAGGATGGTTTAGGTTTTCAAGAGCTTGGGGTTTTCACCCAGAAACCCATTTTGGGTATTTAGGGCTTTCACCCATAAATCCCAAACAGTTTACTGAAGCAATAGTAGAAATCAACACCAACACATTAGCATATACACAAATTAATCACAACCTATACATAAATGCACCCTATTCTAACATAACCCCAAGAGGAAGAACTAGCTACACATAAGAGTAATAAGCAAGATATACACAATAATCTCCACTGATTAGATTTATGAAATACTAAGTGAAGGTTACTTCAAACTTTGAACTTCAACAAATCTTTAATGGGAATTAGCTAATCCTTCACTTAGAATCTACTTCAATGTACTCTTCACCCAAAATTAATAAAATAAATGTCCTCCAAAAATGGAAACTAAGGAATTAACAGTGTTCCAATAATTTCTAATAGATTCAATCATGTCAAAAGAGACAGGGTTTTGAGTCTAGATGAGGACATTTGGGATCAACTGCGTGCATTTATATTTTTGTCCTTGGGCTACATTTGCCATTAGGCTGCGATCGTGGGATGTTTTTCGCATTTGTGGCTACTACGATTGTAATCACAGCCACATGATTGTGGTATATTTGACCTTCTTAACTGACCATGATTACGTTTCTCAGACCATGATCGCGGTAACTGAGGCTATGTCTGCTCCAGGTCTTCAAACTGTACTACTTTCCCTCTTTTGAAATTTTTTTTACTCATATCCATACATTTTATTTCATCGACTGTGTTACTACAAAATGTAGATATTAGTGCACTTAGAACTTAGTCACGAATAAGTTACACTTATTCATTCGAAACACGATTTTGTGCATGAATATTGAGTGTAAATAAGTGGTAAATTCACCACTTATCACTCAAGCAAGCAGGATAGGAAGAAGTTCAGGTGCCCATCTAGGTGGTGGGTGTGGTCAATTATACACAGTACCTACTAGAATCGAGGAAGAGACTTTCGATGTTGTTGTTACATGTATAATTTTTGTATGCCGCCAATTAGCCCTTGCTTTATTTGATCAAGGATCCACTCATTCTTATATTTCTACTTATTATGCACCATAGTTGGAGTTGTCTTATGACCTATTATCTGCGCCATTATGTGTATCTACTCTCGTGAGTGATTTTTTAATAGTGGATCGAGTTTTTAGACCATGTCTTATGACTTTTAGAGATATAGATGCTTGTGCTGACCTTATTATTCTGGATATGGTGGATTTTGATGTGATTCTGGGCATGGACTAGTTATCCTACCATCATGCAGTCATCGATTATTTTGCCAAAGACCGTTACCTTAGTCATGCCCGGCATATCCCCAGTCTTGTGGCATTGTGAGGTTAGCCGCAAGCCGATGGGTATTCTTTTTTATGTTTATTCTAGGAGGCTTATTTCAAGGGGTTACGAGTCCTATCTTGGTTATATGTGTGTTACTAGTATGGAGAGTCCATCATTTGACACTAATCCTATTTTTTATGAGTTTCCTAATGTGTTCCTTACCAACCTTTCTGGTATTCCCCCTGTCCATGATACTGTTCTAATTACCTTGATTCTGGAACCTGACCTATTCCTATGGAACCTTACCATATGACTCCTACCAAGCTTAAGAAGCTGAATTCTCTGCATCAAGATCTTCTTGGTAAGGTTTTTATTAGACCGCATGTGTTTCTTGGGGGGGCTCCTATATTGTCTATGAAGAAGAAAGATGGTTCAATGCATATATGTATTGATTATAGGCAGCTTAATATGGTGACAGTGAAGAACCGTTATCCTACATCTTGCATTGATGATTTATTTGACTAGCTTCTGAGAGCGAAATTTTTTTCTAAGATCGATTTGAGATCTGGTTACCATCAGTTGAGGATTTGGGTTGAACATATCCCAAGACAAATTTAGGACCCGTTATGTTCATTATGAGTTTTTTAGTAATGTCATTTGGGTTGACTAATGCCCCATCCATATTCACGAATTTGATAAATCGAGTATTCAAGCCTTATTTGGATTTTTTATAATTGTGTTCATGCACGACATCCTTGTCTATTCCAGGAGTAGAGAGGACCATGCACAATATTTGGGGATCGTGCTCTAGACTTTGAGAGATAATGTGCTTTTTACCAAGTTCTCTAAGTGTGAGTTTTGGCTTAAGTCAGTAACATTCCTTGGACATGTGGTGTCTAAGGATGGGATTATGGTAGACCCAACAAAGATTGAGGCAATTTTTGATTGGGATAGACCTACATCTCTGGCTGAGGTTCATAGCTTTATTAGTTTAGATAGTTATAGTAGATGCTTTGTCAAGGGTTTTGCTACTATTTTGACACCTATGACCCAATTAAATCAGAAGGAGGTCCCTTTCTGATGGTTCGAGGAGTGTCAGGCGAGCTTTGGAAAGGTCAATGATTTTCTCACTTCATCCCCTATTTCAGTGCTTCCAATGGAGGGTGAGTGACTCACTAAGTTCTATGATGGTTTCAATGTTGGTGTGGGTTGTGTATTGATGTAATAGGGTCGTATTATTAATTATTCTTCTAAACAACTTAAGGTGCATGAACACAACTACCCTAATCATGATTTGAAGTTGGAGATGGTAGTTTTTGTGCTTAAAGTTTAGAGGCATTATCTATATGGTGTGCATTGTGAGGTTTTCACCGATCAAGCAGTCTTCAACATCTTATGACCCAGAGAGAGCTTAATGCTAGAGAGCATAGATAAATGAAGTTTCTTAAGGACTATCATATTTTAATCCTGTATCATCCAGGTAAGGCAAATGTAGTAGTGAATTTCTTGAGTCAAAAGGTAGTGAGTATGGGTAGCTTGGCCTGTATTTTAGTTTCTTAGAGGCTGTTGGCATAGGACATTCATTCCTTGGCCAACTTGATGGTTCACCTTGATATTTTGGACCCTATGAGGGTTCTTTCTAGTGTTGATGCAAGGTCCTCATTACTTAAGCGAATTTGAGATCATTATTTTAAGGATAGCAAGCTTTACTTACTTCATAATTAGGTGTTAAGTGGTGAATCTGAGAAGAACACCCTAGATTCTAAGGGTATTTTGAGATTTGATGGTCATATTTGTGTTTTGTAGATCCCTGAATTGATTCAGTTGATTTTGCATGAGGCTCACAGCTCTAGATATTCTATTTACCCCAGCATAGCCAAGATGTATAAAGATTTGAGGCAGTATTATTAGATGAGTGGTATAAAGAGATATATGGCATAATTTATAGCTTATTTCCTATGTTGTCAGTAGGTAAAGGCTGAGCATCAGAAATTGGGTGGATTAATTTAGAGATTGCCTATTCTCGAGCAGAGATGGGAATAGATTACCATGGATTTTGTTTGTGGATTACCTCACACTTCCCATGGTTTTGATGGTATTTGGGTTATTGTAGATCGTTAACAAAGTCAGCATATTTCATTCCTATTCAGACGTACTTTAGTGCTGAGAGATTAGCCTATATCTATGTTTAGGAGATAGTCGATTTGCGTGGTCTACCTACTTCTATTATTTTGGATCATGGTTCTGTGTTCACTTCGAGATTTTGGAGAGCATTTCAGGAGGATTTAGGCACTCAGGTGGATCTTAGTATAACTTTTTATCAATAGACCGATGGCCAGTCTGAGCGGACTATTCAGGTGCTTAAGGACATGCTCTGGGCCTGTGTTATGGATTTTGAAGGTTAATGGGAACAACACCTAGGCTTGGCACAGTTTGCTTATAACAACGATTACCCTTCGAGTATTGAGATGGCGCATTTTGGGGCTTTGTATGGTAGGATATGTTGTTCTCCTATTAGATGGTTTGAGACTTCTGAGGTTAAACCTCGGGGGTCTAATTTTCTTTAGGAGTTATTAGATAGAGTCAGGGTGGCTCAGGATAGGTTGAGAGCGACTTAGAGTAGGAAAAAGGCCTATACAAACCGTAGGCTGTGTTCTTTGAAATTGGAGTTTGTGATCGTGTATTCCTCTATGTTTCACGCTTGAAGGGTGTGATAAAGTTCAGGAAGAAGGGTAAGCTTACTCCTAGATATATTGGACCTTTTGAGATTCTTCGTGCAATTGGTGAGGTGGCTTATGAGTTAGATTTACCTATAAATTTTGTTGTTGTCTATCTAGTTTTTTATTTCTCTATGTTGAGGTGGTATACTCCTAATCTTTCATATGTTCTTAAATGGGACTCATCCACTTGGATGAGAGTTTGACCTTTGTTGGTAATGTCATATGATTGTCCACTAGGGAGATTTCTATAGTTCAAGTTCAGTGGAGGTATCTTCGAAGTAGCCTTCTCTACTGGGAGATACCTCCCAGTAGAGAAGGCCACTTGGGAGATCAAGAGCAAGATGTGGTCCCAGTATCCTCACCTGTTTGAGACTTCAGGTATATCCTAATCTTTAACCTTCGCTGACGAAAGTTCCTTAAATAGTTGATATCGAAATGACCCTTCAGGTTGTATTCCATATTTTTGTATATTTTCATTGTTAGACCTTCTCCATAGTTTCCCCAAGTCATTTATGACTTACTGGTACGGACAGTACGATTACCAGGCAATTCATTTGGCTTTTTAGAGCCAATTCCCTATTTTGAAGTCTTCGCTGGTTCCAAATGGCCATAGGGAAAAAACTTTGTAAAATAGTCTCGTATGTAAATTTTGACTGCGCCTGTTTCTCTGAAATGTCAATTTTAGGCTAGGTCAATCTTTGGTTCGGGTCTCGATGCACCCGAGATCATTTTGACCTATTGGTCCAAAAGTTAGGAAAATGAAATATGGGTGTGGGACCTATATTTGGTCAAAATAACCTTAGATGGAAAATCTGAGTGTGCTATTGCATCCAAAATATTAAATTTGGTGCAGTTACATAGTTTTTTGCATATATGGGATTTTGAATGAATCCCGAGCACCCGATCAAGCCCATTTTGGACTTGGAAAATTTGGTGCATCAGTTAATCTGGTGCCACTACGATTATGTCTCTTTGGGCTGCGATCACGACTCTGTGTGTAGTAAAGATGCCACAATCTTAAAGGGGTGTCACGATCGTAACTTGTCTGACAGATGATAGGTGTCGCGATCGCAAGGTCTCAAATCATGATAACGATTGTCGAGGACCTGGAAAGGGTATCAAATGATCCATTTTCCATTAATTTTTTCCATTCTTCATCATACCCTAGAGAGTTAAGAACCTTAAATAGAGTGAAAGATTAAAATATAAGCTTATTGGTGATTGGGAAGCTTAAGTAACATTTATTTTTACGATTATATCCCAGTTTGCAGTAAGAATTCACCCTTTTCTTGGTGAATTTCTTGATTGCTCAAAACCCCAAAATCCTTAGGGCTTGATTTTAGCCTTAATTTATCTTAGTTTCACCCATTTATGATGGTAATGATTTCTTGAGCTTGATAGTATGTTGGGTTGGTTTTAAAAAGGTAAGTGGGACTCACATGGGGTGTTGATGTCATTTTTGCCCAGAAGCACGACGGTGCAATATGGGTATCGATATTCTCGTATTGATGATAGGTTAGAATCTTAAGGAGGCTTTTTAAAAAGGAAAAGTGGTGGTTTAGAGGTTCATTGAGCTTTCTTCTGTTATGAGATAGGCTAGGTTTATCCATTGTTATATTGAGCTATGTCATTGTATATTTATGATATCTCTTTAGATTTGGGAAGGGATTTAGGTGTTGGATTGATAAAGTGCAAGATTTGGGGTTAGTTGGATGTTTAGGCTAATTGGAAATCGTAAGTTTTTAACACTTAGTTTATTCCTTATACCTTAGATGAATTAGGCTTCATTTCTCATGATTGCCATGAGAATGCCTCAAATCACTCAAGTCAGATGAAAATGCTTTAGTTACTCATATTTAAGGTAAGCTTGGCCATAGTTACTTACACCCATGAAGGTTGCCATAGTTTCTGGTGGGCTTAGCTAGTGTATTTGAGAAGAATCCTTAGCTTAGGACTAATTGTGGATTGTTATACATCTAAAAGTAGATTTAGATGCCTTAAGCCTAGTTTTGGTAGATTTTTTCTAAAATAGAACTTGAGGATTAGAAGTGGCCTCCTAATCCACTTTAGACTATGAAACATGTTAGTTTTGTAAGCCTTTACGCTTATTAGACTCTTGAAAGTACGTATTAAGGTAATATTGAGAAATATTGGTACTTGATGGTTATGTTGGTTGATGTGAGGGTTGACACCTATTGATTATTCTATTATTATGCATATTGATGATACCATTTATGATGTGGATTATATATATTTATCTGGTTCGTGCTCAGAAGATGATTATGTTGATAATTATATATATACCCATTTGAGTCCGTAGGATGACTATGGAAATATTGATTATATTTACCTGTTTGAGTCCGTCTATTGATTATTTACCATTCAAGTCCTGATATTGATTATATTTACCGATTTGAGTCTGACTATTAACTATTTACCAGTTCAAGTATGTCTATTGATTATATTTATCGATTTGAGTCGGGATATGCATATTATGATATGATGACATATTTTTTATGATTGACAATATCGGGATGTGAGATTAAAAGTTAGCAATTTGGCTAAGTCAAAGAAATAAGAAAATGGTTATAATGTGATATGACATAAATGGACTTTAGTAATTATAAGTATTGGTTAATAAGTGATGATTAACTAATAAAATGGTGATTAGTAAGCAACAATGATAAGGTTTTTAAATGATGGTAACATTATGGAATATGGATAAATTATGGAATGATGGTTAAATGACAATGAAGGTTAGTTATAATGTCGGTTGATTGTTTATTCTTCTCTTGAGTGTACTCTCTAGTTGTACGAAAGGCTGTGATGAGTTCTTTACGTTTTTGCACCAATTGGCGTATAAGAGCAAATTTTGTAGTTTATGATTTCTTGCGTGATATTATGTTACTTTATGTTATTGTTCTTATAATTTATGTATTATTCCAGCGGTATTAGACAAGATTCCGGATCATTTTCTAAACCTTAACTTAGTTATGTTATCTTGCATTTTATCATACTTATATCATTATTTAGCTCAGTCGGTCGATGATGCCTACTAGGTACCCATTATTTTGGTACTCATACTATACTTTTGTACCTTTTTAGTACAGATCCAAGTTCTAGTTGTCTCCATTGATAGTTGTTAATATGATGACTGATTTTCGAAGATAGGGTGAGCTCTTCCCATTTACCTCTATCTTTATTTTCAGGCTTTTGTTTTGAGATAGATGTATTGACTATTCTAGACTTTGAGTTGTATCGATAATATTAGATGCTCTTGTATTGGCTATATCAGGACGTGAGATTGGTATCTTGTATTGATTGCTTATTTTATTAGAACCTTTGTTGTTTATAAGTTGTGTTCTTAAAATTTCATCTATGTTGGGCATTTCTACCGAATTAACCCATTGCATTAGCTTTGGGTTAGAGTTTTGTTTACCTACTGGCGGAATTTAGTAGGTGTCATCATTATTCATGAATTGGATCATGGCAAAAATATACCGCAAAATACAGTCATTACATGGGAATGTATTGATGCATAAGTATATAGATATAAATACATAATATAATTGAGGTACGAATCATGAAAGCATATATAGAGTATCTTAAAGAATTTGAAAGCCGATAAATGAAATCGTGAGTGATAAAGCATGTATAAAGTAGATTATAAGTGTATATAAGTAATAGTTCATAAATCATGCAATGTAGGAAGTTTTTCATAAATGTCAAACACCATTCAATCTCATAGCCTAGTGTCATACACCCACACTAGAAAATTTATTCGAGCCAACCAAAGTTAGAACCATTTACTTAAGAATCCTCAAATCATGTCTCTTAGAAAAAACTACGATGGCAATGTAATTATGGAACTTAGATTATTTGAACCCTTGCTCTCTCGAAGCTAAATAATTCTTTCAAAATGTACTAGTGCTATGTATACTATCATGTGAAGGATCCGGATGTCAAAACTTTTCATATATTGTAATGTACATATCTGAATATCATACTCTTAACAAATTTTACTTTTGTGAACATAAGCTCCATGTCATGTCATAAATCATATTCTGAAAATCATTTATTAAAATATATCTCTTCACTATATATTTCATATATCATTAAAAATCTTAAAGAATAAATCTTGATGCGTAAATTATAATTTAGATGAAAATCATAAGTTCATGAGAAAATCCTGTTCATAGATATCAAGTAAAACAAATAAAGAATCAAACTTTAGTAATAGGACATAAATTATAGTTTTGAATCATAATATCATATATATTAAAAGTATTTGAGTTTGAGGATGAAATTAATTCATTTAGTGTGAGGATGAAATGAATTCATCACTGAAAATTTGTGTACTTTAACAAAGACAAACACTCGATAAATGAAACTTGAAGAATTTACTTGATTTGGAACCCTAGCTGGCTTGATCTTGTTTAAACTTGTTATGGACTTATTTTACACTTGATATTAAGAGTTTAAAGTGACTATGTACTTTAGGATATATATATATATATATACATATATATATATATATATATACATATATATATATATATATATATATAAGTTTTGGTGACTAAAATGTTGTGAGAAAGGATTAAAAGATAGGAAAAAGATGAATTTACCCTGAATAAGAAGTGCCAAAAATTTTCTAATGCAGAATACCACAACTCAACCTACAAGTCATGGTCTAAGTTATGACTCATACCTCCATTTGTGGTGACTGAAGGATTTTGACAAGTCTTTGGTTCTTCAGTATGGGACATAGTATAACCTATACTATGAAACTATGTGTAGCATCTCGAAAATCCAATCTAGATTAGAACCATTCTTCAAATGCATATAGAGATAAAATCTCATGTTTTGATAGTATGAAAAGTGATTTAGAAATGTATTAAGATCAAGAAGAACTCCTAACTGATAGCCAAGTCAAAAGCTCCCTTACTGGTTGACTTCTTGTGAAGTATAATTCTATAGTCGAATTTAAATGAGCATAAATCTATATTCTGAAGTACTTTTGAGGTCAAGATCCACCAAAATATAGATATTTGAATTATCTTTCCAACATATTCAGTTTTCCCTTAATCCGATATCGGAGTAAAACATTATGCTCAATTTACCAAAATGTGTGTCTGCTAGAGTGCGATGGCTTGGGTGACGAACCATTCCACCGGCAATGGGCCATAAGGACAATCTACCAATATTAGGTAGTAATACAAAAATTTAGTCATTTTGTGATGGCTTGAGTGATGGTTGGTCAAAGGGATTGACGGTCTGTCATCTGAACCATTAGTCGGGTCTGTTCTGCACTCTTATAACATTTTAAAAGAGGTTGTTTGGTTTTTTTCCACTTTTTATCACGAAAAATACATAGTTTAATATATATTAAGAATGAAACATTAGGGCAAAATGTCCCAAAAATTTCTATTATCTCAAAATTCAGTCAACACATTGAGAGAAAACAGAGAAAAAGGTGATTTTCTTCTCCCAAGGCAAAACTAAGGTTCTTTAATTTTAGGATCCAAATTAAAAAGGTGTCAACCTCAGGTATGTGGGGGTTTCATCAATGGTTTTCTTTCACCCATTGAGTACCAAAGTTAACTCAATTACCCAATTCATTTTTCAAGCTTAGGGTTTTCATGTAAAGTGTGAATCCCTTTAGTTTTCAGTTTCTTACTTTGACTAAACTATGAATATATGTTTTCCCATAAATTTAAGCATATTTTCATACTCATGAATATGAAATCTCATTATAGTGATAAATTTGCAATTTTGGACTTGAGTTATGAAATATCTTATTATGTTCAAATGTGGTATTTCCATGATTAGTTGCATTCTTCAGAGATGATGGGTTATGAACACTCGATGACCTATGATTTCATACATAAACTTTGGAGTATTGTATCCTCTAATTTACATGTTTTGAATGATTTCATATATTGTATTTACTTTCAGTTTTTCAGAATATAACTATTATTGAGAATTTTTTAGTTATTAGTGTCATTTAGTTGGGAGTAGTACTTAGCATCGAGCGGACACATGGATGAAGGATCACCCATCAGTTAGGTCTAGACCTTTAGTAGAAGTCGCTACCGTAGGTTCTAAATGATCACCCATCAGACCAAGCTTGACACCTTAGTTCTTTTGGACATTAGTCTAGTGGATCCATATTAGTTAATGTTTATACCTTTTGCAATGTACTGAACTCCTATCTAATAGGGGGTACTGGTTGGACCTCTATTAGATCAGATTTGGGTATGTCGGTTAATGGTATCTCGCACAGTCTACAGTTCATACTTTAGATTCAAACACTTGCATGAACTTGTATTCAGTTGTTTAGCTTATCATTTAATACATGTTTATTACTTGGTCTTACATTAGTTTATCATGGCACGTGCATCATGTTCTACCTATATCAGTTATTTCCTATCTCACATACTCAGTACATTCAAAGTACTAATCAAATAGTTTCTTTTGTGCTATATTATTTTATAACATAGTTTTCGACGTTTAGCGTCTACATTGAGCCTAGTACAATTACACACCATATCAGTAGTAGTGTTTGGTGAGGCCTCATCATTTGAGGGCCATTTATTAGCATTTATTTTTAGTAATATTCTAGTATCAGATAATTAAAGTTTGTTGGGGTCTTATCGTAACAACTAATATGATTTAGAGGCTTTCAGATAGACAGTTACATTTTCAACATGTTGATTATGTCAATCAATCTCAATTTTGACATCCAATATTGTTTTTTCCTTTATTATGATCATGTCATTTTAGTTTAGTTTCCACTTAGTAATCACATTATTTGCTTCAGTATTCTTAGTGTTTTCTAGGATATGGGTTAGTTTGGGGTCACTTGTGACTCTGAGCAACGTGTTTTGACTAGCGAGTAGTCTCGAGTCATGACAGTATGACTCATACATACGATCACGGTTTTGAGGGATTTTGTTAAGTTTCTAAACCTTCTTAGAATGTGTTAATGTTGTCTGGTATATCAATCCATGACTTGTACCATAAATCTTGTAACCTAGGGATTTAGGGTAGCATTCCAAGACTCATCCTATAAGTCGTGTTCCCAATATACGACTCGTATAGTGTGTCGTACTAGTTTAAACTTCTAGTATCAGGACATGTATTTTTGTGTTGAACTTTGAATATTTGTGGGTCTAGAATCCAAGGTGTGATAGGTTTGTTCGGTTCAATTTTGTGCGTTATAATTTTGGTTTATTAGTTTTCAATTTGTAAACAACCTAAATCGATAAACAAACCAATAAGATATTCATTATTGATTTTGGGTTAATTAATTTTTGATTCTTACTGATTTGATTTTTGGTTTAACCGATAAAAAAAAATCTCCTTCATTTTCTCGCTTTTATTTATTTTCATTTATTCATATATACGCTATCTTTATACAAAAAAATCTATACAAATTACAAGCAAAAATAATTTTAAATAAGTTATCGCTAAAACAAATTTATTTCTTTTTAGTTAAGTCTCGGACTTGTATGCACCGTAGCAAGCTCTGAAGAAGAAAATAAGGTCACTCCATACTTAACATTGATAAGTAGAACTCATACAAACCAACAACTTCAATAAGAAAACATCACCAAAACAACGACTATAAAATGTAAAATAAAATAGGGTTTGTTTTTTAAAATTTATAGCCATTTTTATATAATTAGGAATACAAGATTTTGAGTATAATCATTTTGGGTTATAGATTTAACTTTTAACTAAAATTTTAGAATCAAAAACCATAACGATAGCCTAATTATTGTTTTATAAAATTGTGTACCCAATAACCCAATATCAATAAATCAACAATATTTTGTTGATTTGATTAATAAGTTAAATCAATATTACATACCCTCCTCCCACCCCAAGTAGTTTCTTGTTTTCCTTTTCGTTAGCTTATGTAGACCCCTTTTCTTAAATCAAATTGGTCAATGACCATTTATTAGAACTTCAAAAAAAATTGGACATACATAGCTTAGTCCCAATATTGACCCATGAGCAAATGAAATAGGAAAGTAAAAATCTACTATTACTAATCGACCTAACATATCCTACAAAGAAAAGAACATCAAACGATGTGACCAAGAGATAGAAAATAGAAAATTCTTGAGAAATGTTGGGTGATTCATCCCTCGTGAATCTCCAATATCCATTGAAGAAATCAAACTAACACTCTAAGGATCGCAACATCAAAGACTAGATTTTGGATACCAAGACAGTGAGCTTGAGTGAAATTTAGATGTGTACAAGTCTCATAAATGCCATGAAGTCAATCTCTATGAAGACTTTCTCAGCTCTATGTCAGTGTATATAAGTCGCTATTTTGGGTTCAGATCCAAAAGCTTTCATTTCTTGTTGTAGACAGCCAAATCACAGACATGACCTATTATCTCTTTTCCTTCTGCAGAACAAGCTTCCTGGAGCTAATACCACTGCAAAAAGTTCTAGATCCAAAAGTTGTGTCCTCTACCACCTTCTACATGATCTGATACTTTGATTTCCTTTTTTAGCTCGTTGTCCACTAAGATCTATGTCTGCATTATTATGTGAAATTTCTTCACTGTAATCATAGTTGAATCCTTGTGTTTTGTTGTGATGTTCCTACTAGATGTGGTTGTGTGCTTCCTTGTGATATGAAAAAAACTTTCTGGCATTTCTTAAACCAAAGATTAGGCATGTTATTCCTTTCTAACTTTATAATTTATTTTTCTTGTTCTAGAACACCTTGAATTGAATTACATTGTAAAATTCTTGTACCTACAAAACTAAAAATAAAGTTAGTGAAAAAAATCAATCAATTGATTCCCTTCTCTTAATGTATGTTCCACCCCCACTTCATTACTATTCATCATCATCCTAATTTTTGTTATCTCCGTAGCGATAGCCCAGTTGAATTTCAAAAATAAATCAAAGATTTTCTTTAAAATAAGAGAATCAGTTTCTAAGATCACTGGTAACAGATTGTCACTGATATAGTGTTCTAAACTCATTCTCGTAGCTACAACCTCATCCATTATAATAGAACAGTCTTCAACTTTTCTTGTTTCAACATACACAAATCTCTCTTCTCCATCCCTAATCTAAAATGCGCTAGAACTTGAACTATGATTTTCTTTACTAGCGCTATCGTTGTTGTATGTATAAGTACCCATTTTTGGACATTTTCATCTGATGAACTTGCAAGAAATCAAAAGGGTATACCCTAAAACAATGTTACCATCACATGCCATGTATTAGGAATTTTATTCAATCAGGAGTATATACCATTAGAAAATAGATACAAGCTCCTATTCACCTCCATATCCATCACATACCTTAATTATCTTTACCCACATTTCTAATAATAATTACTTTTTTCCAAATATTTCATAGAATAAATGTTTGCCCTGTCTTATATAAAGGTTTCAACTTAGCCATACACTCGGTATTTCACTATTTCTCAATAGAGTGTCTAACTAAAATTAAAGGACCTTGATATAATGACTTGTTTTTTGGTTAATAAGAGAATATCATCCAAGGAAATTGGTTACAATTTATTTTTTATAAAATATAATCTCAAATTAGTGCATAAACATGTAATTGAAAATTTTTGAAATTTGAATTTTGGGGCGGCCAAACGTTATCCTGTTATAGCTAGAATTTTTTTCTATAGCGAGTAGTAGAGGCCAACTGGCCACTATCGCAGATGCTAGGGAGCACAATCAGTCCACTATTTTCTTTAATTTTTGTTCTCCTCTTTGAATATAAATCAGACATGGTTTACTTGTAAAAACAAATCTAGGATTGCCTCATTTCCTTGGAGGAATGGAGAAGAAGGGATATTCTTGAACAGAGTAGAACTTATTATTTTCATATGGATTCCATGCTTGAAATCAATAAATTAGAGTCAAAATTTGTGTTCATGCCTTCATAGAAGCTATTTGGCGTCCAAGTAGTCTAGTTTTAATTGAGTAGCATGTACCTTGGTTAAAAAACATATGCATGATATAGATTGATGGGAGATTCCATGTTTAGGCCTGTGAGCATGATGTTTGAGTGGGTAAAAATCCAAATTTATTTGAATTCAATTGATGTTACGTGTGATATTGAGATTATGATATGAAGTAGATTATATTATTGTTAATGCTAAATGAGTTGTGGATATCTGTAACATTATTATACTTGAAAGTTATGTTAGTAAATAATGACTGATGATTTAGAGATAATTGGTGACATGGTGTAAATTAGATTAGGGTGATAAGTGAAGAAGTACACTTGGTGATGACATAGGTTAAGATGTAAGGTTTGATATATTAAAGGGTGAATCAAATATGAAGATGCATACTTCAACTATTGAAAGTCCTAGATAAGTCCTCAATTGATATATTGAATATTGATGTGATATGTGACATAGTAGGTGATGGTTAAATATAGTTGAAAATTCAATTTAGTTTATGTGTGTATATTAACTTTCTCTTTGTGTACATGCTACAGTACACGTTTAAAAGGTGTAACTGTTGTATGATATCTTAACTTTCTAATCACATCTAATGAGGTTGTATTAAAGACTTATTTGTTGTACAACTATAGTTATGTTATTCTCATTTGTGGTTATGTTTGTTGTGATATCAATTGCTATTATGAGATGATGACTTTAGAATAAAAATGATAATTACATGTCGCCCTTCATAAAATTGGAAATTTGTCATCTTGAAAATAAGTAAAGTATAACAAGTTGTAATAATATTAATTATAAATTCAATCAATTTAAAAAACGCACTTATAAATACTTTTAAAAGATTGACCAACACTAATTGTTTCTCAAAAGTACAACAACAACAATAACATACCCAGTATATTCCCACATTGTGGGATTTGGGGAGGGTAGAATATATGCAGTCCATACTACTACCTCAGAGGTGAGGTAGAGAGATTATTTTTATACACCCACGGCTCGAGATCAAACAATATAGAAAAGGCTATTATAAGAACAAGAAACAAATGACTCTAACAAAACAACAGACAGTAATAAAACTTCAAGATTTTCACCAAATAATACTACCAACAATCTACTCAAAACCACAAACAACACCTAAGAACTCCACATACAAGACACTATCTGTGAAAAAATATAACTACTAGCCCTTATCCTACTAACCTTCTACTTTAATGCATGTCATTCACACTTTCCTATCTAGAGTCCTGTCTTTGGTAAGCTGTAATCGCTTTATGTCATGTGTAAGAACCACCCTTAAATATTTCTTTGGTCTACCTCTACCCTGCCTAAATCTATCCATAGTCAACCTCTCACACCTCCTCAATAGGGAATCCATGTCCCTCCTCATCACATGCTCAAACCATCTAAACATTGCTTCATACATCTTGTCTTCTACTGTAGTCACTCCCACTTTTTCATGTATAACCTCATTCATGATCCTATATATTTTAGTAAACCCGCACATCCATCGTAACGTCCTCATCTCCCTTACCTTTATCTTTTCAATGTGAGAGTTCTTATTTGGCCAACACTCCATCCTATATAACATAGTCAGTCTAATCTCCATTCTATAGAACTTGTCTTTAAGTCGTGGAGGCACCTTCTTATCAACACTCCAGATGCAAGCCACCATTTCACCCACCTTGCACCAGTACGATAGGTGATATCCTCTTCAATCTCACCATTTTTCTGTATCATGGACCTAAGATACTTGAAACTATCTCTCATTTTAATGGTCTAGATATTAAGTTTCACTACTACAGTGGTCTCTTGTGCCTCCTCACTTTGCTTAAACTCCAAATATTCCGACTTAGTCCTACTCAACTTAACTCTAGGGTTTCTCAAAAGTGATTATTTACAAAAGTAGGGTGTTTTTCCAAGCTATTGAACATAATTATTAATCAAAAGATTAACGTGACACAGTTGATGAAAAGGTAATAATTTTTTTCTATTCGTATATTTATTGGACATATTTTTGAAAAGTTTTAATATTGACTTCTAAACTATATGAGAAGAATTGTGATAAAATATTGAGTTTTAAGTCATGAAAAGTCGTAAAAATAAAATATATGATAAGAGGTACAAGAGAAAAATAAGTATTGTATTAATTTATTTATATAATCATCAAGGTTCTTAAAATTATTGACTAAACTTTTTAAATTTATTAAAAAAATTTATAATAGAAAAAATTATCATTTACTATTTTCTTTAAATTTGGTATTTGAAATTTACTAAAATTTAGCTTATTAACCAAGAGAAAAAGAAGATATATTTTTAGAAGGAAAAAAATAACTTATGCAAAAAGGAGAATAGTAATGTAGGAGAAAAGATAAAAGATTCATTACTATAAAAATAATTTTTTTAAAAGTTTTTGATATTGTACTTTGTTTGGTGGTAGCAGTGCGATTAATCCTTTTTCAATTGGATTTTATTCCCAACTCGGATTATTAATGTCAAGCATCTATGGATGGATGAAGCTAAGAGTGAAAGTTGTTTCTCGAGGTGACAGTTTGGTGATATTTAATGGATAGTTTCAAATCTTCATACATCCAGTTTGTGTCTGCTGCTTCATGAAAGGCCATGAAGTTTGAAATTTTTGTCAATAATCTTTTTCAGAAGTATGCCAATAAGTTGCTAGGCATGATTGTTTCAGAGGGGATTGAGGAGCTATGCTCAAATCTTGGAGTAGGTCATACAAATGTCATTATTTAGATGCTCACTTGAAAAATAAGAGTTGCAAAGTGTGGATGTTTTTATTTGGAATGAACCAAGAAAAGGCTTAAGAAATATTCAGGTTGATATTATTAGCAAATGAATTGAATTAGACCTTACGAATTACTTTAACAAGTCCCTTCTGTAATCAAATAGTTAGTCATCAATCCCAACACTGAACATGGGAATTTAGAAGTTCTCAGTGAGATTTGATTTTTGATTATGAAGACTGTTAACATATCTAAGCATTCATTTTAAAAATCTTCTAGTTGCTGCAGGACTATACTTTTGAGGTTTCTTTGAGATAATTGAAACATAAGTTGGGTTAAGACAGAAATAACTCCCTTGATAAGGTTATATAATATAGCAACAAACAACAAAAATAGCTACTCCTTAATCCCAAACTAATAAGGACTTTTAAGAAAGTGTGGTTGCTGGTATTCGTGCCCAAGTCCTTATATCCAGAACTTGGAATACCCCCTCGAACTATAGACAAATTTACTACGACACACTCCAACTCCACAAGGGTCCCATTACCCTCGAACTCAATTATAACATATTTTTGTCATACTTTTGTACTGACATGTTATCTTTATTACATAAAAATAGGATCTACATCAAAGGTGCCACGTCAGCTAAAAAGGTGTCATGTCAGCTAAAAAGGGTGATAAAAATACGTTAAAATTGAGTTCAGGTGGTAGTAGGACCCTTAAGAAGTTAGAGTGTGTCGTAGAAAATTTGGTCACAGTTCAAAGGGTTACTAGATGCTTTACGCCTAAAAAATTGATAAAAGTCCTACCAAAATTTGAAGCAGAGGTCATGATATTTGAGAATTATTTGGAGGACTTACATTGCTATAATTTTTATTATTGCATTACCTAGGATAAGCAGAAATTAGTGGACTTCGAGAGTAGTTGTCTAATAATTGATCTTATTTTAGGGTTCCAATTCTATGCTCAGATTGACTCATTTAGTGAGTTTCTCAAGAATCAGTCTAATTATAAGGTGATCAATATTAATCAATAGATGAATTTTCTTCTATTTTACCAAGAAGTTAGCTTTCCAAACCTTGAAAACTGCGATACTAACCAAGCATGACATATGATTTTTGATAATTTTATAGAGTGGATGAAAGAAAAGAAAAATTGATATCTATATCACTTTTGTAAATATTTTCGAAAAAAGTTTAAGTGTTCATATGTTTTTGATTGCACAATTCATGAGATCTACACCTTTCAATGTGAAGCTAGGTTTCTTTCTACTATAGAATGTGCATTCTTAAGGAGGTTCTGATACATTTGTATCAATAGGGATATAGCAAGTTCTTTTGCTTGAAAAGAAAAAATTAACAACATACTAGACAGGATGTACGCAAATCTTCTTACTCTTACATTTAAGGATAGAAAATTTATTTTTGATAGAAAAAAATAGATTATCTAAGCAAAACGAGTCTTATATTATGAAGAGAATAAGAAGAAAAATCTACAAACTCAATTGGACTTCAATCATACTTTCATCTTCATTTGTAAAAGTCTAAGTGAGATTTGTTTAGGTGATATATCTCTTTTTGATCTGTTTAATAATTTATTTATATTTGGATTATAAGAGTCTTAGGTATTTGTCTGGTGTTGATGTAATATACCGCATTGATTAAATTACAGTTGAAAATTCAAAAAAAAAGTGAAGAAAAATAAAATAATTTCTTCTTGGCTGAGGCGCGGATATCTCGCTTTCTTTAAGGAGATTCAAGCCCACTGAAGCATAATCTACACTGATCCAGCTGAATATCTCTTGACTTGTACTCTTTGGATACAACAGCCTATCAACGATGTACAACTCAAGCAACTCCGGATTAGTTGAAGTGTCCAAAGCTCTACCATAAGAACATCTTCCTTCAACATATTAAAACTCTCTTTTGTATAGTGAATATAGTTGTAGACTTAGAATATTTTCTTTGTCTCAAATCTCTCTTTAACTAATATAATTTCCATGCTTATCATTTTTTTCTTATTACTAATATATAAACACAGAGAAGAAACACCACTATATATAAGTGTAGAATTCTTCCATGTAATGAATAAGATAAATTGGGGTAGTAATGTGGGCAGATAAATAGTCTTGATGTTACATATGTGACATACAACTAATGACCATGAAGTTATAAAAAACTAATGGTCATATGAGTTACAGGACATAACATGGTATATAATGGACAAATAAAGTGTTAGAAGTTACAAGAAATATACTAAGACCACTTTCTCTACTTTGTGTCCTTAAATTATCATGTAAATTAAGATTTTAATTTTAATATAAAAATGCATAATACCACAAATATTTGCTTTATCTACTACATATATATCTATATCTGATTTATTTTATAGTTTTTTAGATTTAGTCAAGACGAATAACAAAGTCATTTTAGTGAAACACCTTGGTTTCTAGACCTTAGAAAATTTTCTAAAATTCTAGTCTCAGGACCCAGTACGACTCATGGGTCTAAGCCATATATTGGGGTGCGAATGGTATGGTCCTATCATATGTTGACTAGTATTGGTTGATGGGATGGATTTTGGTCACTGGAATGGGTAAGACTTGGTGGTACGAGTTATATGGTCGGATACGGGTTATTTGGTTCTTTTACTTAATCTTAGACTTGGTAACTTAAGTTAGATCTGAGTACGAGTGGCTCACCAGGAGCCGTAGGCTAGAGTATGAGTCATACCCAAGACTTGTATGGTGGTCAGTGTTCAAACCTTCTGTGATTCTATCTTGCCATGGCTATGGGTAAAGGGTACAAATTGTATGCAGTTAATACGACATAGGTAGGATGAGTCATACATTGTAAAATATAGGTTCCAAGGGTTAAGTCTTAGGATACGAGTGGTAGGTACCACTCGTATCATAGGGCACGACTCGTGAAGGTCAGTTGTACACCTATGATGGGATTTTGTGCAAATTAAGTGGGGGTATTCTGGATATTTTACCACATATCCTAATAAGGTCTCATGACTTCTAACTCACTTGGGAGGTTATTTACCCTATTATTCTATTCATTTAACACTTAAAAACTCTTCCTAAACACTCTATAATTCTCTCAAAAGCTTTTGGGAAAGGAAGATAGGGTTTCAACTAGAGGACTAAATTGGAGATCTTGTTGGTGATTTCTCTTCATCTACTTTGTCAATTAAGACATGTTCTCTTCCCTCATTGTTAGTTTCAATTAAATGCATGGTTTTATATGACGTTTTTATGATTTGAATATTGTATGATTTTGTAAGACCTTGCCAAATTCTTAGCTTAATTCAATCCTTTAAGCTTGTTAAAGGGTCCTAGACTTAGAAAATTCTAGCTAAGTATTCATATTTAGTGTTATTTTAGCCTTTGAAAGTTGGCAATATTAATTCACGACCTTTACATCCCTTAAATGTTGATATCTAGGTTGATTCATGACCAGGAATGTCCGTAGGTGTTTTTGGACAAGTTTTGAATTTTTTAAACTTCGTTTGAAGCTCTTTTGAAATCCTAAAACAATGGATCAACGCGATCTTGGCATTCCACATCGACTATAGCATTGATGGATGATTTCCCCAACTCTCAAAATCAATTTCCAATAAGTCGACGTGGACTCAATGTGATGCGTTAGCTATCGCATTGATGCCAACTATGCAATGAGGTGGTCTGCGCATTGATGGTATATTTTTTTAGTCATTAAAAGACCGCATCCTTGGGGGTATTTAGGTATTTTTCCCTTAACCTTCAGCCCCCAAAACACGAAATTAATCATCTTAGGGAGCAAATAAACTCATTTTTTCTGAAATTTCCTCAAGAACAAAACCCTAGAAGCTTCAATTTCAAATTATAAACTCAAGGTTCCATCATTAAATTTTAGAAATTTAGGCACTACAGTATGTGAAGTGTTCATACAAGGGTACCTTCGACGCTTGGAGTCCAAGAAACTATTTTTAAACTTCAAGTATATGGATTTCATGAATTCCATGTTGGGTCTGATTATGTTCATGTTTATAATGATTAATTGGGATTTTAATCCATGTTTTATGATACGTTTCATGTGAGGTTAATTGATAGGTATGTAATTTCATGAGGATCCATATAAAACCCTTGAAATTGTCAATGGGGATTTGAATTATGATGTCTACTTGTTGTTTAGTGTTATGTGCATATGTGTGCTCACCAAGTGTTGGATGAATTGCCAATGTGAGTTGAATAATGAAATTATAGCATGCTAATATGTATTCCCCATTAATGTATAGGTTAATGCATTACAAGTGTTTGAGTAAATGTCTCTATGAATGAACTATGGACTATTATGCATTGTTATGACTTTTATGACTATGCTATGCTCTACTTTTCATGCTATCGATTCCTGAGGGTATTTATACCTGACAATTTTGTTGTTTACCTATAGCCAGTGACAGTTACAGAATAATCTAAGTCATGTTATGATCAATAGTACTCTTAGACAGTTATAGGACTCAGGAAAATTCAGTAGTACTGAGTAATTAGTCTCAGTTTTAGATACGGTAGTATCCAGTTCAAAACTCAATAAACTCAGTCAATTCATATAATTCAGTCAGTAATTAGTTCAGTACTTAGAGAACTTAAAATCAGTCAAGTTCAGTTCAGTAAAATCAACTCAATTCAGTTATACAGCACGATCAGTAAACAGTTCAGCCCAACCTAGTACATTCTATAATTCAGTCCAGTGTCTATTCAGTTGGGATTAGAATTAAGAATCGAGTGAACCTAAGGATGGGGACTCACCTGGTAGTAGAGGGTGAAATCCTTAGGAGCAATCCTTGCATTCCAGAACTACGTAGCCAGCGTAGGTTGAGATATATCCCAATGAAATTAGGGTTTATATATCTTATTTGAGTTTTCCTACCAGTGAGGGTTGACAGAAGAGCTTCCTGTCAAAGAGGGATAACTCTCAGCTTGTCCTTACCTGTGCTACGGTATTGATACCCTTCCAACTGGGTTACAGGTTGGACCCCAAATCAGTTAGAGAAAAGGCATATCGGTTAGATGATTACCTCCCACAATCTCAGTTTTAGATTTAGTCTTAGTATAGAACTCAGTTCAGTTTTATGGATTTAGAAATATCAGATATAGTCACTCAGCTCAATTCAGAGCTCAATATAGTTCCACATATTAAGGACTTTCAGATACAGTCATTCAGTTATCAGTAATTCAGTATCAATATACTCAGATATCAATTTATCAGTATTTAGATTTAGTATCCAGTGTTACCATGATTTCAGTTACAGTCTACATATCCATGCATGTACTCTCATTCAGTCATAATCATGTTATTCAGTTATTATTGTTCATGCATATGAACCCATGCGATTTATCCTACCTCACTGAGCATACCAATACATTTAAAGTACTGAAGCATGCTTTTCTCTTGCACTATGATGTCTTATATCATAGGTTCAGACGCACGGGCTCCAGAGCACCCTTAGCAGTTTAGATTCTCAGCATACAGAGTTAGTGGTGAGTCTTCATAGTTTGAGGAAATGATTATTTATTTCAAAATTTCAGTTCACTTTTAGTAGTCGAAGTTATTTAAGGACTTATCCCATCAACTCTACAGTTTAGATAGTTTAGAGGCTTTCCAGACTAGAGTATAGTTCAGATAGTTGTTCAGTTTTCAGTATTGATGTTCAAATTTGGTATTGTGATACCATATGCAGTATTTACAATATTAGGCCTTATGTAAAGTTCCTCCTAATTTTTCATATTTACAGTATTATTATTCAGTTATTATAATAGGTACCTATTATGGGTTAACTTGTGGTCCTTCAGGATCATGAGCACCATGTAGTGTCTGGGGTACAGACTTGGGACATTACAAACTTGGTATCAGAGCCTAAGGTTCAACAGAGTACTAGGAAGTCTGAAAGTCGCATCTAGTAGAGTCTTGTTTATGGGTATGTTACGTGCCACACTTATGGATAGGAGGCCATGAGTTGTTTTAGGAAAAGTTTCCCTTCTTTTAGTATTCATATCGTGCGAGTGAGCATGATCTCTAGTTAAATTCTTAGTTTAGTCTTTTCTTCCTTCTGGTTACAGAACATGCCTCCCAAAAAGACTAATGGAAGGAGAATTGGAAATCAGTCAGCACCTTAGCCTGTTCAAGCAGATCCCCTATACTAACATGTCTCTCATGCAGAATTCAGGGCTGCATTCACTACTCTATCCAATTTAGTCACAACTTAAAATGAATGGCCAGCTATTGTTCTAGCTAACCCAGTGGCCAATAATACTGCAACCATGATTTGGGACTTTACCCGAATGAATCCTCCCATATTCTCAGGTTCTAAGTCTGAAGAGAATCCACAGAAGTTTCTCGATCAAGTTCAGAAAGTCATAGATATCAAGGGAGTGACTTTTAGTGAGAGTGTTGAGTTAGCCACCTATCAACTACAAGATGTAGCCCATACGTGGTTTAAGTAGTGAAAGGTAGACAGGGGTGAAGATGAAGAGCCTATAGAATGGGAAGAGTTTTTATGGCCTTCTTAGATAGATTCTTTTCCTTAGAGTTGAAAGAAGCCAAGGTGTTAGAGTTCATCAATCTCAAGCAAGGTATTATGAGTGTAAAAGAGTATTCCCTCAAGTTTACTTAGTTAGCCAGGTATGTTCTCCATGTAGCAGCAGACAATAGATCCAGAATGAGCAAGTTTGTGTCTGGGGTATCGGGTAGAAGGTTAAGGAGTGTAGGACTGCAATGTTAATTAGGGAGATGGACATATCTAGGCTTATGTTCCATGCTCAACATATTGAGGAATAGAAACTTAAGAAGAAGGATGGATAAAATAAGAGAGTCAGAACGGGTAGCTTTAGTTTTGCCCAGCCAAGGTCAGAGGGTGGTAATTATTCTCGATTTAGTCAAAAGTTTTTAGCCCCAATTCTATTTTTAGCTAGTACACCAATACCAAGGTTCAAGAATGACAGTTATGATAGGGTGACAGGCTCCAAAACCAGAGTAGTGCAAGCGGTGTTCGTACTAATCCACTTTCCGAAGAATGTGGTAAGAATCATAAGGGTATGTGGAGAGCCAGCAGTGATATGTGTTTTGGATATGGTGATTCAGTTTATAGAGTCTGATGCTATCCTAAGGCTGGTCTATGAAGTCAGCACAGTTGTCTTTCACCTCAGTCTGATCACCCGAATCAGCAGAGTGCCACTTCCAGTGCCACCAGTGGGCAGTGCCCAAATAGGCTTTATGCACTTCAGTCCAGGTAAGATCAGGAAAGTTCCCCTGATGTGGTCACTAGTACGTTATAGACCTCTTATTTACATATTTATGTCTCATCAGATCCAGGAGCTTCTTTGTATTTTGTAACTCTTTGAATAGCAGTTAACTTTAAAGTCAGACCAAATATTAACAAAAACTTTCTTAGACTCTTCCCCCAGTGGGTCAGTCTATCATAGGATAACGAGTATACAGAAACTATCCGATTATGATATCTTAGGAATTTAGGCTTCTAGATTTCTGTAGTAATATTAGTAAGTGTAGAAAAATAATGGGTGGGAATGATGCCTAACCCGTATTTAGCTTAGTTCAAAGTTTTGTACTTCAGTCATTACGATACCTACGCATGCCTTACGTGTCAGCTCCATAGCACAGCTTATAATCATAAACTTTCTAAATAATTGTGTGTATTTCCAGTCCTTAGTATGAGGAGTTCCAGTTCACTCAGTAGGATGAATCATGTTCCATGAACACGGAAACTCCAAACTCAGGTCATGAAGCTCATGACTTCTGAACTCACGCCTTACAGTGTGTTCAGTCCCAGTTATCGTCTGAATTGTAGTCTCAGTCATAGTCTTAGTTATAGTGTCAATCTCAGTCCAATAATTAGATCAGAAACTCAGTTTAGTTTTAGGTTTGCTCGACCATAGCATACAGTTATCAGTTACTCAGTTATTAGTAATTTAGTACCTCAGTTTACAGAATATTTTAGAACCATGTTATACGTTTGGTCTTGCATTCTTAACTAATATAGATTTCATGAATTCATGCTCAATTATCTCATGTTACTTAGTCAGTCCCTTCCTCATATGCATAATACTCTACAGTTTTAGTCCATTTATTCAAATTAAGTACAGTTCAGTCTTACAGGCCCAGTATTCAGCTATCAGTCATTCAGTTAATCAAATAAGTTAGTATATTTATGAATTCGTTCTCAACGCCCATAGTAATACTTTCAGTTGTCTCAGGTGGAGTGTCATAATAAGGTAGAGAGTGTAGTTGAAAGAGTGTCAGAGAAAATCTATAGTTGGGAATAAGTTTTTAGTATGAGTTATTCCATTAAGCCAGTAATTCAGTTTAGCAGTCAGATGGAAAAATTTGTGTGGTGTGGTTTTCCATATTTCCATCTAGTCGCACTATCCGAAGTCTTATGATTGAAACTATTCTAAGATGGACCAACTAGGTAGTTGCATGTTCGGTTCAGTTCATATATCATGTCTCAGTTTCAGGCCACAAATAGTCAGTTATGATTCAGTTCGTAGGTGTCTTGTTCATCGCCTCCGTTTTCCTCAATATTTTAGCCAAGTAAGCATTCTTCAAGGGACATAGTGTCCTAAGGGGGAGATACACTATAACCCTGAGCTTTTATGTCCTAAAACTCCTAGTTTCTTTCACATGATAAATTTAGTTTAGAGTAGTGGGTACTCATAGGTTGACCCTCAAGTTCCAATCTTAGCTGTAAGACACGTAATCAAGGGGCTTAGTTCAGTTCACAATATTCAGTTCATGTATCAGTTCCATGTCTCAGTCCTGTTCTCATGTTCCCATTCATGCATACTCCAAAAATGATCTTGGGTTCATCAGTATTTTTTGGGTTTAAGTAATAGTTTATCCTTAAACTTACTTAGTTCTATGTTCAAATTACCTTTACAAGATTGGTATCAGTTACCATTGCATATTCAGTCATACGCTCATGAGTCAATTCAGTCATGTACCCATGCATCAAATGTGCATGTTCAATCTATATATGAGAAAATCAGCTTATCAGTATTCCCAGTTATGCATTCATGAATCATGTTTAACTATGTCCTCATGCATCAGATATGCATGTTCAGTATGAAATTCAGTATTTTAGTAATGACAATCAGATAATCACGTTTCAGATGTTCATTTTCAGTAAGTAAGTTCACTCTACCAGTATTCTCCGTTTAGTCAGTCTCATTCGAGGATGAATGTTCCTAAGGGGGAGATAATGTAAGACCCTACAAAATTATTAGCTTAATTCAGTCCTTTAAGCTTGTTAAGGGGTCCCAGACTTATAAAATTCTAGCTAAGTAGTCAAATTTAGTGTTATTTTATCCTTCAAAAGTTGGCAATCTTATTTCGCGACCTTTACTTCCCTTAAATGTTGATATCTAGGTTCATAAATGATCAGGAATGTCCGTAGGTGTTTTCGGACAAGTTTTGGATTTTTTGAACTTCGTTTGAAGCTCCTTCAGAATCCTAAAATAGTGGATCAACACAATCTTGTCACATCACATTGACTATCACGTTGATGGATGTTTTTCCCAACTCCCAGCATTAATTTTTAGTGAGTCGATGTAAACTCGATGCGACACGTTGGCTATCGCATCGATGATAATGATGGGGCGCATCGGTCTGTGCATCGATGGTACAATTTTTCGATCATTAAAAGACCGCATCCTTGGGGCTATTTAGGTCTTTTACCCTTAACCTTCAGCCCCCAAAACATGAAATTAATCATCTTAGGGAGAAAATAAACTCATTCTTTCTCAAATTTTCTCAAGAACAAAACCCTAGAAGCTTCAATTTCAAATCAAGAACTCAAGTTTCCACCATTAACTTTCAAAAATTCAGGCACTAAGGTATGTGTAGTGTTCATCCAAGGGTACCTTCCACCCTTGGAGTCCAAGAAACTATTTTTAAACTTCAAGTATATAGATTTCATGAATTCCATTTTGTGTTTGATTATGTTCATGTTTATAATGATTAATTGGGATTCTAATCCATGTTTTATAATACGTTTCAAGTAAGGTTAATTGATATGTGTGTAATATCATGAGGATTCATGTAAAACCCTTGAAATTATCAAAGGGGATTTGAATTATGATGTCTAATTATTGTTTAGTGTTATATGCATATGTATGCTCATCAAGTGTTTGATGAATTATCCATGTGAGTTGAATAATGAAATTATAGCATGCTAACATGTATTCCCCATTCATGTATAAGTTAATGCATTACAAGTGTTTGAGTAAATGTCTCTATGAATGAACTATGGACTAGTATGCATTTTTATGACTTTTACAACTATGCTATGCTCTACTTTTCATTCTATCGAGCCTTGGGGGTATTTATACCTGACAATATAGCTGTTTACCTAGAGCCAGTGTCAGTTACAGAATAATATAAGTCATGTTATGATCAATAGTACTCTCAGACAGTTACAGTACTCAGGAAAATTTAGTAGTACTTAGTAATCAGTCTCAGTTCAGAACACAGTAGTATCCAGTTCAGAACACAATAGTATCTAGTTCAGAACTCAATAAACTTAGTCAGTTCATATAATTTAGTCAGTAATTAGTTCGGTACTCAAAGAACTCAGAATCAGTCCAGTTCAGTTCAGTAAAATCAGCTTAATTTAGTTATACAACACGATCAGTAAATAGTTCAGCCCAGGCTAGTACAGTCTAGAATTTAGTCCAGTGTCTATTCAGTTGGAAGTAGAATTTAACACCGAGTGAACCCAAGGATGGGGACTCACCTACTAGTAGAGGGTGAAATCTTTAGGAGCAATCCTTGCATTCCAGAACTATGTAGCTAGCATAGGTTGAGATACCTCCCTATGAGACTAGGGTTGATATATCTCATTTGAGTTTTCCAACCAGTGAGGGTTGATGGAAGAGCTTCCTGTCAGAGAGGGCTAACTCACGACTTATCCTTACTCGTGGCACGGCATTGACATCCTTCCAACTGGGTTACAGGTTGGACCCTAAATCAGTTAGAGAAGGGGTATGTTGGTTAGATGATTACCTCTCATAGTCTCAGTTTCAGATTCAATTTCAGTATAGAACTCAGTTTAATTCTATAGATTCAGGACTGTCAGATACAGTCACTCAGCTCAGTTCAAAACTCAACAGTTCCATAGATTCAGGACTGTCAGATATAGTCATTCAGTTATTAGTAATTCAGTATCAGTATAGTCAAATATTAGTTCATCAGTTTTTAGATTTAGTATCTAGTGTTACCATGATTTCAGTTACAGTCTACGTATTTATACATGTACTCTCATTCAGCCATACTCATGTTATTTAGTTATTATTGTTCATGCATATGAACACATGCATTTCAACCTACCTCACTGAGCATACCAGTACATTCAAAGCACTGATACATGCTTTTCTCTTCTACTATGATGTCTTATATCATAGGTTCAGATGCACGGGTTTTAGAGCACCCTTAGTAGTTTAGATTCTCAACATACAGAGTTAGTGGTGAGTCCTCATAGTTCGAGAACATAATTATTTATTTCAACATTTCAGTTTACTTTTAGTAGTCAGATTTAGTTTGGGACTTGTCCCATTAAATCCACAGTTCAGATAGTTTAGAGTCTTTCTAGACTAGAGTATAGTTCAGACAATTGTTCAGATTTGGTATTGTGATACCATATCTAGTATTATTTATATATTGAACCTTATGAAAAGTTTTTCCTAATTTTGTATATTTATAGTATTACTATTCAATTGTTATAGCAGGTACTAGTCATGGGTTATCTTATGGTCCTTCAAGATCATGAGCACCGTGTATCATCCAGGGCACAAACTTGGGGCATTACAGATTTTGAGTTTTCAAATATGATTTGGGGGTTTTGGTTATAAATACTTGGTTATCGTTTTCCCATGTTTTAAATATGATTTTATATGCATTAATGGTGGTTTTGGATAATTGGTTACATGGGAGTGGTTATTTGGAAATGGACTTTGGTTTTAGAAATACAATGCCCCCAATGTGTTTGATAAAATGCCTTTAACAATGTTTTTACTATCATATTGTTTTTTCAATGGATCTTATGAATGGTTTAATATTTGTTATGGAACCCTAAATGATATGAATGGTTTAAATGGTTTTAAAGAGATTGAAAAGGCCTTGGTGTTCATGCTTTTGGATAATTAGAAAATCATGAAGGGTACATGGAATCCCTTAAAACTATATATGGTTGGTTATGGACAAAACTTGCTAGTATAGTCAATATCACGATACCACTACTAATGGCCTTGGTTAATAAATGTCAAATGAATTGGTTGGTTTCTTGGTAATGATTTTAATTGGGCAAGAATAATGCGGTGTGTATCGAAGCCATGAAAGGTGGAGGTCCTGGTGGGACTAAAATTGGAAACTCATATTTGCCGATGTGAGGTTTGGTCTTGGTGATCGTGTGCATGATGTCACACTTTCTATATGGGGGTATACTAGTCATCCAATGTTTTCTTCCTTAGTTGTGTGGCTACACGCATGGGGGCCCTTTCAGCAGGCGGAGCTGAACCCTTATAGTCTGTGAATAGTTTAGGATGGCAAAGCTACACTTCCCAAGTAAAGGTTTTAATAGCATGCTAAACCCGGTTTTGTTTGCCGGGATATATATATGTATGGTTTGTGTGCATATGGATGGTTTTACTTGGTTTTATAAATGAAATTATTTTATACTTATCCTTACTTCATGCTAGTGATCACTCACTAACCCATCTTTAGGTGGTTGTATACCTACACTATGTAGGAATCGACCGTTCTACTCTTTCTATATAGTGATTGACTTGGGGACTGCTGTCGGATTAAAGTGGTGAGCTTCCATTATTTTGGAAGGCTCCATTTCATGTTATGGATATTTTTAGACATTCTAATTTATTTATGAATGTTAGTTTTGGCTATGATTAGGGGCATGTCCCGACTAGATATTCTTACTCTTTTTGTTAGAGTCTTTGTGGTACTACTATGGGTTGGAATAGGCGAAATTGGTATTGGTGTCAGCCTTATCTTTGGCATTGGTATTGGGGCTGATACCAGCTGACAATATTGTTGGTTGTTTCATTGCATTTTATTTTGGGATCAATAATATTATGTTTTGGAACTTATTTGGTTATGGCCAGGTTTATGGCCCTTATTTCGGTATTGGTTTGGTTTTGTATGGTTGAACAGTTGGTATGGGATAGTCAGACTCAGTTGGGTCGGTCACGATTCTGATCTTATCCTAGAGTTTTCATATAAGTTGTTACACTATCTTATTATATGCTCAAAATTCATCTAACTAAGGGCAAGCGGCTGGAGGTTGGGTTGGGTAATGTATGTGGTCTCCGATCCCAGTCGAACTTGCAACGCCCATTATGATAAGGCCTTCGGTCGGGTTGGGTCAAGTTGGTATTAGTGCTAGGTCATGGTCAATTGAGAGTCCACAAAGCCGTGTTAAGTAAAGTCTCCTTTAGGGTTGTGTAGCGCGCCACACTCGTAAGAGAGAGGCTACAAGGCATTTTGGAATATTTCACTTTCTTAGTATTCTATTTTGAAGCTTGGGGTCTAAGTCCTGGAATTCTTCTCTAATCCTTGGTTGCTACTAATGTTTCGACTTTTGACGGAACACTTTACATCTTTTTAAGAGATAATTGTATGTTTTCAAGCAACTATTGTTGTATTTAATACTGGATTTTAGTGTTTTCAAGTTAAAGAGTCAGATGGAAGAGAAACATGGAAAATAGCAAAAAAAAGACACGAACGGTCAAACTGGTGGACCGTCAGCCATGTGACGGACCACCAGGGTGGTCGTCAAAGCTAAACAGAATGCTCCAAGTAGAGAACTCATGAGACGGTACGAGTGGCAGACCATCAACCTTTCAACAGACCGCCAACTTGTTCATTAAGCTTAAATAGAACTCAAAGATTCTAGAGGATCCAATGACAGCCTTTGCAACGGACCATCAGTCCAGCAACGGTCCGCCAACATGACCGTCAGCCCTTAACAGAACCTGACATCCTGGTATATTTAGCGATGAACCATCAATCTTTCGATGGGCTGTCAGTTTGACCGTTAACTTGGACGCAGCTTTTCTGAAGTTTGAATTTTAAATCCTCTGAACCTGGGAACATATAAATACCCAGTTTAGGTTTTATTTAGGTATCTTTGATGATATTTCCAACTTTGAAACTGATTGTAACATAGTTTTATCTGGGTACCAAGGTAGAATTATGGATCTAAACATTTATGCATATTATTTTCTGAAGATTGAAGAACAAGTCTTGTGATTTTTGTAAGTATTTTCTAAAATTATTTATGAGAAATACAATGACTTCTTCTTTTTTTCTACGAAAATGTGTGGCTAAGCTCCCATAACTAGGGTTATGGGAGCCTTGATGTGAAAAGTTGATTGGGATTGTTAAAACGTTTGATTTTCACCATTAACTAAAGTTGTATAAACCCTTCTTCAAAATAATGACCTTTCTTGGTTGCAAACTTGAAGGTTGAGCCCAAGAACATCACTTGTTCGAATAGAAAAGTGTTTGAGGTTTACATGGAATTTAAAGGCTTTAACCTTTGGGTTAAGGGTTAATACCTTAACGGGATCAACCCACATGAGGGAATAATTGGATAAATTAATGTATTCTTTAAGTTCGAGAGAATTGAAGGATAATCTACTCATTTAGGTTGAGAAACAAATGAGTAAATTGTAGGATTCAATAACTCTTGCAATTGAAGTGATTAATTGGAAACTCAAAATAATTTAGAACCCTAGCTGCTTGAACATCTTGGTAACCATAACTCTAGTTTGTCTATTCTCATTGAATTACTAACTGCAATAAGAATCACTGTTTGGAACACTTACTGTTACAAATAACAAGAAAACATTTACAAACAAAAATCCCCCTTTAATTCAGAACCTTTGATTAATAGTTTAGTAATAACCACAATACTAAGTGAACACAGTATTCCCTATGGGATTCGACCCCAACTTAGTTGGGTTATATATTTGACAATGACTACTTACTCTCTCATAAGAGAGATGTAATTTGGGCGTATCAAATTTTTGCGCCGTTGCCGCAGACTACGGTTGTCAATTACGTTTGTGTTTGTTAGTTGACCTTTGGTCAAGTTTCCTAAATTTTACTTTTATTTGTTGTTTTTGGACTATCACAGGTTCAAGTTGTTTATGTCATGCACCAGAAGTTTAGGAGAACCGTTATTACCCTTCAACCCTGAACCACATCTAATTGGTAGAATGGAAGGAAAACAAGAAGCTGATAGACTAGCTGACTTGGCTAGAACATAGGTTAATTAGCAAAATGACAGGCAACCAGCTCGTGACCCTAAACCTAATGATGATGATTTAGGGGATGATGATCAGATTAACCCTATAAATAGAAGGCATGTGGAGAATGTTGAGGTGGCTACAAACAGAAATCGGGCAGCTAGAAGGAGAGTAAACCATCGACCTACTGTACAATTTGATCTTGATGAGGAGGATGATAACTTGGAAAAAGTTGGTGCTACTGGAGCTATTATTCCAACCCCACTGGCACCTGGGGTGAAGTTCAACATAACCAGCACTATGATACAACTTTCATTCTTAAGGGGTTGTTTGGAGAACTTCCTGGAGATGACCCGAACATGCACTTGGTGAATTTTATCAGCATTTGCAAGTCCTTTGATAACCCTGGTGTGGGTCAAAATGCAATTTGTCTTCAGTTGTTCCCGTTGTCTAGGCAATAATGTGGTTGAATGAGTTGGCCCCTGATTCTATAACAAACTGGAGGTAATTGAATGGAGCTTTCCTAGAAAGGTTCTTTTCGCCCTACGAGATGTTACAGTTAAGGGATGAAATCAGTAATTTCAGACAATTACCAAATGAGGCACTGCATGAAACTTGGATGTGATTCAAGAAAAAGTTGACACAGTGTTCCAACCATAAGATGACTGATGAGCACTTAATGGAGACTTTCTATAGAGCCCTGAACTCTATAACCAAACCAACAGTTGACAATGCAGTAGGAGGAGCGTTTATGGAGCTTACATTCAATGAGACAGTAGATATGTTGGAGAGGTTAACTAAGATAAGTAGAGCTTGGCATACCAGGGATTCAGTGGTAACAAGACCTACTATTCTAGTGCTATAACAGAAGAGCAACGTCAAAAAGAGGAAGACCGTGATCAGGACATGGCACACATGGAAACACAGATGGATCTGCTTACTAAACACTTATTGTTCGGTAAAAATAAGAAGGTAAAAGCTATTGGATGGAAAGGCAGAGATGATTCTGATTCTGAGGAAGAGGTGAATTATCTAAATAATCAGAGGGGTTTCTGAGGCAATAGACAAGGGAATCAAGGTCAGAACTATTACGACAAGGTTGGTTACAAAGATAGGGACCAAGGAAGTTGGAAGAACAAAAATGATAGGAGTGGACTACATGTACCTCCTGGAAATCGAGAAAATGCTACTACCAGTTCAGGTAAGACATCCATGGATTACATGATGAAGAATCTATTAAAGGGATTTGAGGCTACCAATGCTAGGGTGACAACAATGAAGAGTGACTTATTTTTCACGAGTCAGTTAGTGAATTCGCACTCAACTTCTATTAAGTAGTTAGAGAAGAAGATGAGCCAACTCTCAGCCGTATTTAATCAGAGGAAGAGTGGTACCTTGCCTAGCGGTACAGTGTATAATCCTTAGAACAATAGCTTTTAAATAGAAGTTACCACTCGTAGTGGTAAAGTATTACCTGGCCCTTCTATGGGTATTGTTAAGATCAATGATGTAATTAAAGAAGAGGTCGATGATAATGAAACTCATCCAGTGGAGTCTGAGAAGCTAGATGGTGCAGCGAGTACATCTAACCATCAGTAGGTTGATGAGTTAGAGGAAGCAAAGAAAAAAGAGAAAAGGTGATAGTTACTACTCTTCTGAAACCACTGTTGCCCTTTCCTCATACATTGGTAAAGAAAGCAGATGATACAAGGTTTAGCGAATTCATGGCTATGCTGAAGCAACTGACAGTGAATGTGCCTTTAGTAGAGGCATTAGAGCAGATGCTCAGGTATGCTAAGTTCATAAAAGACCTAGTGCCGAAGAAGAGAGTAGTGAGCTATGAACTGGTAGATAACCATCATCACTGTGGTGCTATTTCAACAAGGTCTTTGGTGCAAAAGAAAGAAGACCTAGGAGCATTCACGATTCCTTTTACTATCGGATTTCTTGATTTTACTAAGGCCTTGTGTGATCTGGGAGCAAGTATTAACCTAATGTCGCTTGCTGATTATAAGAAGCTAGGTTTGGGGGATCATACACCCACAAATATATGACTAATAATAGCGGAAAGGTCAGTAAAAAGGCCAGTGGGTATTTTGTATGATGTACCAGTGAAGGTGGACAGCTTTATATTCCTTGCAGATTTAGTTATTCTGGATTGTGAGGTGGACTTTAAATTGCCCATAATCTTAGGTCGACCTTTCCTTGCAACTAGAAACGTACTTATTGACTTGCGAGCTAATAAGATCTTATTCAGGCTTAATGATGAAGTAGTTTTGTTTGATGTGTGCCAATCTATGAAGCATCACAAGGAAATGAGTGTGTTCTCTATTGTAGATGTTTATTACGAGGATACGCGAGAAATACCGATAGAGGAAAAATTGTTGTCGATCCTTTGGTTGTTGTTTTGATAAATTTTGATAGCAAAGGCGTCGAAGAGTTTGAGAAAAATGTTTGTGCCCTGATTGGAATGGGATCATATTCTTATACTCCCAAGAAGCTGGATCTAGATCTTAAAAATCGCCCAACACCACCGGCGAAGCCATCAATTGAAGAGCCACCAGTATTGGAGTTGAAGGAACTGCCAGGCCATCTACGATATTACAACGCCCCGAGTTTGCACCCCAGACACTACATGATGCTCATAATCTTGAGGGACCACAAGCTAACCCAAGATAGGTAGCTATCGTAATAACTGAATAGTAATACTGTAATTATGCAGAAATTAGGTAGAAATCTGCCATAAGATTCAAATTTGAAGTAAATACTATGGTACATCAATACCAAAACTAAACATCTGTCTATAAACACTCTAGTCTAAAAAGCCTCTACTGTCTGAACAAGGAGTTTATGGGACAAGTCTCCAACTAACTCCAACTACTAAAATAAACTGAGTACTGAAATACTAGAATAATAAATTTTTCCTCAAACAATGAGGACACACCACTATTCTGTTGTTGATAGATCGGGCTGCTAAGTATGATCAGGAGCCCGTGCATTTGAACATATGATATAAGACATCATAGCGAAAAAGAAAGGTATGTGTTAGTACTTTGAATGTACTGGTATTCTAAGTGAGGTAGGCTGAGATGCATGGGTTCATATGCATAAACAATACTGACTGAAAAACATGAGTATAACTAAATGATAGTACATGCATGAAATACGTAAACTATAACCAAAGTCATGGTAACACTGGATACTGCATTCAGAATCACTATTTTATTGATATTTGAGTTTACTAATACTATATTACTGTTAACAGAGTGACTGTATCTGATCGTCCTGATTTTATGGAACTATTCTGAGTTCCGTACTGAATTGAGTGACTATACCTGACAGTCCTAATTTTTGTAGAACTGAACTGAGTTTTATTCTATAGACTAAAACTGAAATTGTGGGAGGTAATCATCTAACTGACATGCCAGTTTCTGAATGAATTGGGGTCCAACCTGTAACCCCAGTTAGAAGGGTGTCATTACCGCGCCATGGGTAAAGACAAGCTGAGTCACCCTCATCTGGAAGCTGCTCTGAATGAGAACGGTGGTACCCTCAACTGGCAGGTAGGACACCTCATCAACCCTCAATTGCTAGGTTGATGTCTCAACCTATGTTGGCTGCGTAGTTCTGGAACTCAAGGAATACTTCTAAGAATCATACCCTCTGTAGGTAGGTAAGTCCCCTTCCTTGGGTTCACTCGATGTTGAATCTTACTGCCAACTGAATAGACACTGGACAGAATTATAAACAATGTTAGGACAGGCTAATATGTTACTGATTCATATTGTCTGACTAAACTGAATTGAGTCCTCTGGATTCCGCTAACTGATGGAATACTACTGAATTCTGTTAACTGACTGATCTCTACTGGGTTCTGAACTGATTACTAAACTACTGATCATAATACTATCGAGTCTATTCTGTATCTACTATAGCTCTAGGTAAACATCTAGATTTTTGGATATTAAATACCCCCAGGACGTGATAGCATAGAATATAAGACATAGCATAATCTTGACATATGATAACTAATTACTTGATCACCATTCATTCATTGAAGCCTTTTGACAAAAACTTGCATAACATGAACTTGTATACATGCTAATATGATGGGACTTAACTATTCAACTCACATGAACAATCCACCAAACATTTGGAAGGTATAGTATATGCACACAATACTAAACATGGGGGCATTGCAATTTCAAGTATCAAATTCATAATTTAAAGGTTTTAACATGAATTCTCATGATGAAAACACATATAATAAACAATTTCATACAAATCTTGCAACTAATCATTGATTAGGAACTCCATTAACATGTAAATCATGATCATATTCAAACCCAACCATAAAATTCATCAAACTCATGAACTTGTTGTAAAAAAGGTTTCTTGAAACCCAAGGGTAGAAGAAAACCCTTGGATGAACACTTGACATACCTCAATGCCTGAATTTTTGAAGATTGGTGGTGCAATTCTTGGTATTTGAATCTTGGGTTAATAGCCCTAGGGTTTGTTCTTGAATGATTTTGAGTGAAAAGAGTGTAATTTTCTTTGTGAGGGCTGAATTTCGTGTTTTAGGGGCTAATTCGAAGTGGGGAAAATGTCCCAAATACCCCACTAGATGCTATTTTAATTACTAAAAAATGTACCCAGTAACGCAGAGACCGATGTGTCACATCGATGGGATCAACACTATGGCCGATGCGCCGCATTGAGTCAACGTGATGGGCAATGCGGCGCATCGAGATCGCTTCAATCCATTAGTTTGGACTTCCAAACGTGCCTCAAATGAAGTTTAAAAAATCTAAAACTATTTCGAGAACACCTACTGACATTCCTGATCATAAATTAACCTAAAAATCAATAGTTAAAGGTCATAAGGGTCATGAAATTGGAACGCCAACTTACAAAGGCTAAAATAACTCTAAGTATGAACACTTAGCTGAATTTTTTTTAAGTCTGGGACCCCTTACTAGCTTTTATCGGACTGAATCAAGTTTAGGATTTTGTGGGGTCTTACGATATCTCCCCCTTGGGAATATTCATCCTCAAATGAGACTGACTAAGCTGAGAATATTGATAGACTGAATTTAGATACGAGACATGTACAACTGAAGCATGATTTCATTGCTGAAATTACTGATAAACTGAAATTTCATACTGAACGTGCATATCTGATGCATGAGTACATAGTTGGACATAATTCATGAATGCAGGACTGAGATTGTTAATAAGTGGATTTTCTTATGTTGAACATGCATATCTAATGCATAAAGACACAACTAAATATTCAACGATAATTGGTTCCAAGTCTATAAAGGAAAATCTGAGCATGGAACTGAGTAAGTTCAAGGAAAAACTGTTACGTTAGGCTGAGTCTGAGTTTACGGAGAAGAGGTGAGGATACTTGGTTCGCATATTTACCTCTGCTTCCCAAGTAGCTCCCTCAACGGACTAATTCCGCCAAAGAACTTTAACTAGAGGGACCTCTTTGTTCCTTAGTTTGCGAATCTGATAATCAAGGATTTCAACTGGAATCTCCTCATAAGAGAGGTTGTTATGAATGTCTATACCTTATAGGGATTACAACTGCTGGGTCACCTATGTATTTCTTTAGCAAGGAGACATAGAACACTGGATGGACTAAAGCTAAATCTGAAGGCAACTCAATCTCATAAGCTACCATTCCAAAATGGCTGAGAATTTGGTAAGGACCGAAATATTGGGGATTGAGCTTCCCCTTCCTGCCAAACCTCTTCACTCCTTTCATAGGAGAGATCTTCAAATACACATAATCACCAATCTCAAACTCTAGATCCTTTCTCTGCATATCTGTGTACAATTTCTATCATCTCTGAGCTATCTTAAGCCTTTCCCTTTCCAACAAAACCTTCTCTAAGTTTTCAAACACCAAGTTAGAGCCTACCACTATGGCCTCTCCCACTTCAAATCAACCAATAGGAGACCTACATCTCCTTCCATAGAGTGCCTCAAATAGATCCATATGAATATTGGAATGATAGCTATTGTTATATGTAAACTCAATCAAAGGCAAGTGGTCATCCCAACTACCTTTAAAGTCTATCATACATGCTCGCATCATATCCTCTAAAATCTGAATAGTCCTTTCTGCTTGACCATCTATTTGAGGGTGAAAGGTTATACTAAGGTAAACTTGGATACTAAGACCATTCTGAAATACCTTCCAAAAATAAGAGGTGAACTGCGTACCTCTATCTAAGATAATAGATAATTAAAATCTGTGTAATCTGACTAACTCTCTGACATAGAGTTTGGCATAGTCTTCGGCTTAAAAAGAGGTATGGATTGGTAGGAAATGAGCTAATTTGGTCATCCTGTCTACAATGACCCAGACTGAATCATGTTGATCATGAGTACGAGGTAAACCCATCACAAAATCTATGTTCACTTCTTCCCACTTCCAAGTAGGAATACTAAACTCCTGCATAGACACATTAGGCCTCTGATGTTCAATATTAACCTGCTGATATATTGAGCACTTGGCTACAAAATCTGTAATGTCTCTCTTTATCCCACTGAACCAATAGATCTCCCGCAAATCATTGTACATCTTAGTATCCCCTGGATGAATAGAGTAACATGCACCATGCATTTCTGCAAGAATCCATTATATTCGGTCATTTACACCTGGCATACATAGGCGACCCTGAAAATATAGAACACCATCTCCCCCTTGGGAGAAAACCTCTATCTTTTGATCTTTGAGTTATTCTTTCAACTTCACTAGACTGGGATCCCTGTCTTGCTTTTTCTTCACTTTGGAAACTAGGGATGATTTTGAACTATTCTATACCCATATACTACCTTCTGCTAAATTGACTAAGCTAACACCTAGTCGAGAAAGCCGATGAACTTCCTAAGCTAACTTTTTTCTACCATTATCCACGTGAGCAATATATCCATAGACATCCTACTAAGAGCATCAGCCACTACATTGGCCTTGCTCGGATAATACAAAACACTCATGTCATAGTCTTTCAAAATCTCCAACCACCTTCTCTAACAAAGGTTTAGGTTTTTCTGAGAGAATACATACTGCAGGCTCTTATGGTTAGTAAACACTTCAATGTGCACTGTATACAAATAGTACCTCCAAATCTTTAAGGCAAATACTACTGCTGCTAACTCAAGATCATGAGTTGGATAGTTCTTTACATAGGGCATAAGCTGTATAGAGGCATAGGCTATGACCTTACCTCTTTGCACCAAAACACACCCCAAACCAACTCTAGAAGTATCATAATACACAACAAAGATGTCTGCACTATCTGATAGAGACAAAACTGGGGTTGTAGTGAGTCGAGTCTTCAACTCCTGAAAACTTTTCTCACTAGAATCTGACCACTGAAATTTAACCTTTTTCTGAGTCAATCTAGACATAGGGGATGCAATAGATAAAAATCCCTCAACAAACCATCGGTAATAGCCAGCCAAACCCAAGAAACTCTAGATATCTAATAAAGAGATGGGTCTGGGCCAGTTTCTCACTGCTTTGGTCTTTTGGGGATCAACTCTAATGCTATCATCGAAAATGATATGGACGAGAAAGGCTACTTACCTTAGCCAAAATTTGAACTTACTAAATTTGGCAAATAGCTGATGGTTTTTGAGAGTCTGTAATACTATTCTGAGATGGTTTGTATGATCATACTCACTTTGGGAGTAGACAAGGATGTCATCTATGAAGACTATGATGAATATATCCAAGTACTACTTGAACACACGATTCATAAAGTCTATGAAAGTTGTTGGGGTATTAGTAAGACCAAATGACATGACTAAGAATTTGAAATGACCATATAGACACCTGAAAGCTACTTTCGGAATGTCACATTCTCTGACTCTAAGTTGATGATATCCTGGTCTGAGGTCTATCTTAGAAAAGTAACTGGCAACCTGAAGTTGGTCAAATAAGTCATCGATTTAGGGAAGTGGATACTTGTTCTTGACCGTGACTTTATTTAGCTGACGGTAGTCTATACACATTCTGAGAGAACCATCTTTCATATGCATGAATAGAACTGGTGCACCCCACAGAGACATACTGGATCTGATGAATCCCTTATCTAAGAGATCTTTCAACTATTCTTTTAATTCTTTGAGTTCTACCAGAGCCATTCTGTATGGCAGAATAGATATGGGCTGAGTATCTGGAAGAAGCGAAGTCAACTTCCCTTTCGAGAGAAACTCTGAGAAGATCTTTGGGAAATACATCTGGGAATTCACATGCTACTGACACTAATTCAAGATTAGGGGTTTTTGAACTAGAGTCTTGGACTTGAACGAGATGGTAGACACATTCTTTAGATATCATTTTCCTTGCCCTAAGGTAGGAAATAAGTTGACCCCTAAGTGTTGTACTACCCCTCCACTCTAGGACGGGCTTATTCGAAAACTAAAACTGGACAATTTTATTTCAATAGTCAACTGAGGCATAGGATGAATGAATCCAATCCATGCCAAGAATGACATAAAAATCTATCATCTCTAATTCTACTAAGTCTGCTGAAGTGACTCTTTGAGATACTATAATCGAATAATTCCTGTATACCCACTAGGCTATGATGGATTTATGCACTGGGGTAAAGACTGAGAAAGGATCTACTAGGATTTCAGGATTGACTCTGAAGTCAAAAGCTATATATGGAGTTACAAAAAATAAAGAAGCTCCTAGATCTAGCAAAGCATAAACATGTAAATGAAAAACTTGTAACATACCAATGACCACATCAGGAGAACTTTCTTGGTCCTATTAGGACTGAAGAGCATAGAGTCTATTTGGGTATTGCCCACTGGTAGTACTAGAAGTGGTACCCTGCTGATTCAGGCGACCAGACTGAGCTGAGGGATGGTTATGTTGACTCCGAGACCCTGATTAGGGATAATATCTGACATTGTGACCTATCTTTCCATACCCAAAACATACATCACTTCCAGCCCTACAGATACCCAGGTAGTTTCTGCCATATTTTTGACAAAGGAGATTGGTTCGGGTACTGCTGACACTACCCTAAGGCTTAGGGCCTGGAGCCTAATCGTTGTTGCCATCTCTAAATTTTAGAACTGGAGCACTAGCTGGGGATGGAGATGGAACTGAGAATTTTGAGCAAAACTGAGAACAATTCCCACCCTCTGACCTAGGCTGAGCGAAGTTGAAATTGTATGTTCTCGCTCTCTTATTATCCCTCTCCTTCTCCCTATTTTTAGCCTCCTCTATCTACTGAGAGTGGACTATAAGCCTGGATATGTTCATCTTCTTAATCAGCATTGTTGTTCTACACTCCTTGACCACACTGCTAGAAACCCCAGTTACAAATTTACTCATCCTAAACCTGTTATCTGCCGCCATATGGGGAAAGTATCTAGATCATTGAGTAAACTTAATAGAATAATATTTTACTATTATGTTGCCCTACTTCAAATTAATAAATTCTAGAACCTTCACCTCCCTCAACTCTAATGGGAAGAACCTATCCAGAAAAGTAGTGCAAAACTCCTCCTACTCTATGGGCCCTGCATATGTGGCCCTTTCTGCTTTCCACTATTTAAACCATGAGTGAGAAATATCTTGCAATTGATATGCAGCCAAATTAGCACTCTCAATAGCAGTCACCCCCATAATATCTGTAACTTTCTGCACCTGATCAAGAAATTCATGAGGGTCCTCATCTGACTTAAACCCAGAAAAAGATGGAGGGTTCATTTGGGTAAAGTCTCAAATCCTGGCTGCAGTAGTATTGGCCACTGGATTGGTCAGAACGGCAGCTAGGTATTTATTCTAGGCTGCCACAGAATGAGATAGAGTGGTAAAAGTTGCTCTGAATTCAGCGTGAGAGACATATTCGTCCAGGGGATCTGGCTAGATAGGCTGAGGTATTGGCTGGTCTCCCATTCCTCTTCCCTTAGTCCTCTTTGGAGTTATATTCTTTAAATGGAAGAGAAACTTATATTAGACAAAGATTTTAACTTCAGCTTGTGCTCACCCGAACGACATGATTACTGAAAGAAGGGAAACTTTTCCTAAATGATCTAATAGCTTCCTGTCCATAAGTGTGGTGCACTACACGCCCATGTAAAAGACTCTACTAGATGCGTCTTTCAAACTTCCTAGGACTCTGTTAAACCTTAGGCTTTGATGCCAAGTTTGTAATGCCCCAAGTCTGTACCCCAAACACTACACGCTACTTATAATCTCGAGGGACCATAACTAACCCATGACTGGTACTTGCTGCAATAACTGAATAATAATACTGTAATTATACGGAAATTAGGTAGAAATCTGCCATAAGGTTCAAATCTGAAGTAAATACTGAGTACGGTACATTAATACCAAAACTAAATATCTATCTATAAATACTCTAGTCTGAAAAGCCTCTACTGTCTGAACAAGGAGTTGATGGGACAAGTCCCCAACTAACTTCAACTAACTCCAACTACTGAAATAAATTGGATACTAAAATATTGGAATAGTAAATCTATCCTCAAATAATGAGGACTCACCACTAGTCTGCTGCTGATAGATTGGTCTGCTAAGTATGATCGGGAGCCTGTGCATCTTAACTTATGATACAAGACACCATAGCACAAAAGAAAGGTATGCGTCAGTACTTTAAATGTACTGGTATGATAAGTGAGGTAGGTTGAGATGCATGGGTTCATATGCATGAATAATACTGATTCTGTGGAACTACTCTAATTTTTGTACTAAACTGAGTGACTATGTCTCACAGTCCTGATTTCTGTAGAACTGAAATAAATTAATTCTGAAGACTGAAACTGAGACTGTGGGAGGTAATCATCTAATTAACATGCCCGTTTCTGAATGAATATGGGTCCAACCTGTAACCCCAGTTAGAAGGGTATCAGTATCATGCCACGGGTAAAGATAAACTGAGTCACCCTCATCTGGCAGGTGCTCTGAATGAGAATGGTGGTACCCTCAACTAGCAGGTAAGATGCCTCATCAACCCTTAACTGGCCGGTTGATGTCTCAACCTATGATAGCTACGTATTTCTAGAACATAAGGATTTCTTCTAAGGATCACACCCTCTGCTGGCAGGTGAGTCCCCATCCATGGGTTCACTCGATGCTAAATCCTACTCCCAACTGAATAGATACTGAACTAAATTGTAAACTATGCTAGACTAGACTGGTCTATTACTAATTCATACTATCTAACTAAACTGAGTTCTCTAGATTCCGCTAACTGATAAAATACCACTGAATTCTGTTAACTGACTAAACTCTACTAGGTTCTAAACTGATTACTAAACTACTGATCATGATACTATCGAGTCTATTCTATAGCTATGACAGATCTAGGTAAACAGTTAGATTTTTGGGTATTAAATACCCCCAGAACACGATAGCATAGACTATAAGACACAACACAATCTTGACACATGATAACTAATTACTTGATCACCATTCATTCATTAAAGTATTTTGACAAACACTTACATAACATGAACTTGTATACATGCTAATATGATGGGACTTAACTATTCAACTCACATGAACAATCCACTAAACACTTAGAGGGCATAGTATATGCACACAATACTAAATAATATAGGGGCATTACAATTCCAAATACCAAATTCATAATTCAAAGATTTTAACATGAATTATTATGACTCAAACACATATAATAAACAATTTCATACAAATCTTGCAACTAATCATGGATTAGGAACTCCATTAATATAGAAATCATGATCACATTCAAACCCAACCATGAAATTCATCAAACTCATAAACTTGTAATAAAAAGGGTTTCTTGAACCCCAAGGGTGGAAGAAAACCCTTGGATGAACACTTAACATACCTCAATGTTTTAATTCTTAAAGATTGGTGGTACAATTCTTGGGATTTGAATCTTGGGTTGATAGCCCTAGGGTTTGTTCTTGAATAATTTTTAGAGAAAATATTATAGTTTGCTTTGTGAAGGCTGAATTTTGTGTTTTAGGGGCTAATTCAAAATGGAGGAAATGTCCCAAATACCCCTTTGGACGTTGTTTTAATTACTGAAAAATGTGCCCAACAATGCTCAGACTGATGCATCGCATTAATAGGGTCAACGCTATGGCTGATATATCGTGTTGGCTCACTGGAATTTATATTGGAAGCTGGGGAAAATACTCATCGATGCAATGGGTGATGTAACGCATTAAGATCGCATCAATCCACTGATTTGGACTTCCAAACGTGCCTCAAATGAAGTTTAAAAAATTCAAAACTTGTTCAAGAACATCTACTGACATTCCTAATTATGAATTAACCTAAAAATCGATATTTAAAGGTCTTCATAAGGGTCATGAAAAAGGATCCCCAACTTATGAAGGCTAAAATTACTCTAAGTATGAATACTTGGCTGAATTTTTCTAAGTCTAAGACCCCTTACTATCTTTTACCAGACTGAATTAAGCTTAGAATTTTATGGGGTCTTATAGTTATGTGTTTCTTGGTAGTGGAAACACTTTACCCATGATTATTGCAGCAGATCTAGGTGAGTAGCAAGTGGAAGCACTTATCTCTGTGCTTCAGAGGTATAAAAGGCTGATAGGCTAGACTATAGCAAATATTATTGGTATTCCGCTGGGTATTTGCACTCACAAATCTAGCTTAAGGAAGATTTCACACCAACCATTAAGAATCAATGTCGTCTTAACCTACCTATTCAAGAGGTTGTTAAGAAGGAGATCATCAAATGGCTTGTCGCAAGAGTTGTATGTCCTATTTTTTATAGGAAGTGGGTAAGCCTTGTTCAATGCGTGCCCAAGAAAGGAGGCATAACTGTTGCATCAAATGAGAAAAATAATTTGATTCAGCTCAGACCTATGATTGGGTGGAGAGTTTGTATGGACTATCGCAAGCTTAATCTGTGGACTTTGAAGGACCACTTCCCAATGCTTTTTATGGATTAGATGCTTGATCGGTTAGCAAAAAGAGGTTGATATTATTTCTTAGATGGGTATTCGGGCTATAACTAGATTTTTATAGCCCAAGAGGATCAGGAGAAACGACATTTACTTGTCTATATGGTACTTTTGCTATCAAGAAGATGTCGTTTGGTTTGTGTAATGCACCCACTACCTTCCAATGGTGCATGATGTCTATCTTTTTCAACATAGTTGAAGATACCTTGGAGATATTTATGGATGATTTCTCAGAAGTAGGTGATTCTTTTGAGCTTTGTTTGGTGAATCTGAGTAGAACTTTGTAGTGATGCGAGGAATTTAATCTTGTGCTTAATTAGGAGAAATGCTACTTCAGGGTAAAGGAGGACATTGTCCTTGGTCACAAAATTTTACCTAAGGAGACTGAGGTTGACAGAGCTAAGGGAGAGGTTATTGAGAAGCTGTCACCTCCCATTTCAGTAAAGGGGTGCATATTTCCTTGGTCAGGTGGGCTTCTATCGATGATTCATAAAAGACTTCTCAAAATTACAAACCCACTTTGCAAACTTTTGGAGAGAAGCCCAATTTTATATTTGATGGCAATTACTTGAAGGCATTTGAACACCTTAAAGGAAAATTGGTTGATGCTCCTATTATTATTGCTCTATATTATTCAAATCCATTTGAGATCATGTGCGATACAAGCGAGGTAGCTCTTAGGGCTGTAGTTGTTTAGAAGAGGGATAAGCTATTCCATCTTATTTATTATGCGAGCAAGGCCTTAAATAGTGCTTAAAAGAACTACACTGTTACTGAATAGGAACTTCTTGCTGTTTTCTATGCCTTTGAGAAGTTCCAGGCCTACCTATTGGGAACCAAGGAGCTAGTGGTTCACATAGACCATGCCACCTTGCGATATTTGATGGCCAAGAAGGACACGAAGCCAAGATTAATCAAATGGGTCTGGCTTCTCCAAGAATTTGACTTCAAAGTCAAAGATGGAAAGGGATACGAGAATCAAGTCACGAACCACTTGCCTAGACTGGAGGGAGGTCAAGCACTCAAGGATGAGCTAAAAATTAATGATGCATTTCTAGATGAAGAAATCTTGGTTATTATGTTAGAAAGAGTATCGTGGTATGTAGCCTTTGCAAACTATGTGGTGAACGAGGTTGTTCCGGAGAACCTTTTTTTTTACCAAAGAAAGAAGTTTCTTCATGATGTGACACATTATTTTTGGGATGAGCTATACTTGTTTCGGCATTGTGCAGATAATATTATAAGGAGGTGTGTCCTAAAAGTGGACATGCTGAACATTTTTGAAGCTTACCACACCTCTCCTATTGGGGGTCACCATACAGGTAACCAGACTGCTAGGAAAGTGTTACAAAGTAGCTACTATTGGCCAACATTATTCGAAGATGCTGTTAAGTTTGTGTGGAGATGCGACCAATGCAAAAGACAAGGGTGAATCTCAAAGCACCATGAGATGCCATAATAATGAAAGTGAAGTTGTTTGACGTCTGGTGCATCAATTTTATGGGGCCCTTCGTAAGATCATATGGGATGAAATACATTTTAGTTGCCATTGATTATGTATCAAAATGGGTTGAGGCCGCCACTTTGGCTGATAATGAAGGGAAAAGAGTTGTTATATTCCTTAAAAGGAATATTTTCTCTCGATTTGGGGTGCCACGCAGCATCATAAGTGACGGCGAATCCTACTTTTGCAACTGAGTATTTTGAGCTGCATTAGCAAAGTATGGTGTTAAGTAACATAACGTAGCAACTCCATACAACTCACAAACTAGTGGGCAAGTAGAGATTTCGAATAGAGAGATCAAAGCCATTCTCACTAAAATGGGGAATGCAAGTAAACAAGACTATTCTAGGAAGCTTGATGATACCTTATGGGTATATAGAACAACTTTTAAGACACCTATCGGCATGTCACCATACCAATTTGTTTATGGCAAGGCATGTCACTTGCCGATTGAATTGGAGCATAAGGCGTTATGTGTATTTAGGGGGCTGAACTTGAATTGGAATGAGGCAGCAGAGTTGAGATTGGGACAGCTGAATGAGATGGATGAGTTTTCTCTCGGTATGTATGAAAGAGCAGATCTTTTCAAAAAGAAGATGAAAAAGTACCATGACCGAAGAATGGTAAAGCGAGAATTTTAGAAAGGTAATTGGGTACTCCTCTTTGACTCTAGATTAAAGTGGTTTCTAGGTAAAATTAAATCAAAGTGGTCTTTCCCATTCAAAGTTAACCGAGTCTACTCATCTAGAGTAGTTGAACTTGAGAATGAGGATGGAAGTGTCTTCAAGGTTAACGGGAAATGAGTGAAGTTGTATATTGGTCCAATAGACTCAATAAAGTGCATAGATACTATTTATCTTGATGAATTCTGAGTAATCAAAATCACTGAGTTGTGCCACGATATTAAATCAGGCGCTAGTGGGAGATAACCCACAAAGTGTTGTTGTAATTGTAGTTAGAGTTTATTTGTTGTTTTTTGTGCGATATAATGTGTTTGTAAAGTGTACACGAATGAAAATGCAGAAAGAAAGGAGTTCTACAATTGAAATGAAGTTGATGGGAAAACGACGAACCGTCAGGATCTCGAAGGACCATCACTAGGACCGTCAAAGCCATGATAACAAAATGCCATTCTGAATAAGGCTTGATGGTCAAGTTGGCAGACCATCGCTGGTCTGACGGATCATCACTCCCTCCATCAACCAAAAGCTGAAATTTAAATTGACTGGAATAGATTGACGGCCAAGTCGATGGACCATCGGACAAGTTGTAACAGTAAAGCATAATTTCATGGTCTCTAGTAAGCTACAACGGCATACCAAATGGAATGTCGGACACTCAATGGACCGCCAAGTAGGCCATCAACGAAACCCTAAGTCCAGGTCCGGTCGGGTTGAATTTAAATATTATTTAAACCACATAAATCCTACCAAACGTTCTTTAACCAATAAGAGCAAATAGTTACATACATTGCAACCTTTTCAAATTCTACAACTATTTAACTCGCTCTGAATTCAAGAATTTAGAATCAGTTATTTCCCCCTAGGACTCTTCCTCTTTTTTCCCTCTCCTATTTAAACAACCCCTTCCTTCTCTCCTTTTCATCAAAAAATTAAGTTTAGTTTTCACTGATAAAGTAAGTTCCTACTCTGTGTGGTGTGCAAATTCTACAAGTTGATTAGTAAACACTTAGAAGTCAAGGTATGATCAAAATTCTTCTTCTTTCTTGTTTAAAAGATGAATTTCATTGTGTAAAGATTGCAATGTGTTGAAAAGGATTTCATCTTGTTTTCTTCCACTGCCTTGTGATTGATGTTTAGGTCTGAAGTCAAACTATGGTATGATATATTTTAGGTGAAGTCTGAGTAACCCACGTACCACGTACTCAAAATAATAGAAAATATTTATGCTTGAATGCTTAATTGATGTCTTTGCTATGTTAAAAATGGACTGATGCAAACCAAGTATTTAAAAAAATGTCCAAATGAAGTCCTAAGCTGAAAGGGTTGTTGACGGTCATCTTGGCGAACCGTCGCTACTGCAATGGACCACCGGGTAAACCATCACAATGATACCCAATTTTTTGTTCATTGAATAGGTTGCGATGGACATCTTCGCGGACCATCAGTAACTAACAGATCGCCATTTTGACCATCGCAAGCCTCTGAAGTAAGCGACTCACTGGTTAAGGCCTGACGGCCAAATCGGCAGACCATTAGGTTGACTGCCAAGCCTCATTTTCAACTATTTTTAATCTGTTTAACCTATAAATTGAATCCTTGTATTTTTTTAAGACATTATGGCATGTAACTTCCTTTGACCAGAGGTGGGGGTAGATCACGAGGAAGAAGTGAGCTGACTAGAAGTGATGAGGCAACCATCTTCAACACCCAGCAAAGAGATAGGGTAATCCCTACACTCTCCCAGTCTGAAAAGGAGAGTGAGAGCAATACTAGCAGTACCAGTTCAAGCCCAGATGAAGAAGAGGTCAATACATCTAACCCCAACCCCGCTGATGTAGAAACTGTCCCAATTGAAACGGATACTGAAGAGGCAAATGTAAGTAAGAGCAAGGACCCTCAAATGAGGGAAGCACTTAGGTGGACAATCGAGGGATCAAAGGATAAATTCCTTGATGGATTGGAGCCGACAGCAAGTAGGACAATCAAAAGGCCATTCGGTGAAGAGTACCAAATAGTGACAACGGAGTTGCATGAATATCCCGAGCTGGAGTGTCATTTCAATGAGTATGAATTGGCCTAGATGAGCAAGCCTTCTGGATCATATCATCCAAATTTGGTAAGGAATTTCTTTGCTAATTATTTGGTATTGGCAGAAAAGGATTGTCCAAAGGGCTCGAAGATCTCAGATTTTCCCAATAGGGAGTCAATCCCAATCCAAGGAGTTAACATCGATATATCAGCTCGAACCATCAACAGATATGGTTTGGGCCTGACTATGAAGTGTCACCTGTTATTCTTAGTCTTGAGTATCGACTAACATCTGTATCTACTCAGAGACTTTGGTTTGCTGGGCTGCTGACTGATGATGGTAACCCCTCTTAGGCAACCAACCCACATAAGCACATTGCTAAGACCTTCCTTAGCTTCAGAGCTAAGTTCTGGTGAGCTGTTGTTAGATTGAGGTTGATGCCAACCAGAGGTGATGCTAATTTAGATAGTCACAGGGTTGTGTTAGTGTCTATTTTAATTTTAGGGTAAAGATAGATTTTGGCCAAATAATTGCTGATAAACTATTTATGAGGGTGCATAAAGTGAAAAGTACACTACCATTCCCATGTCTAATCACGGAGTTATGCAGGCAAGCGAATGTGCCTTTGATTTGAGGTATTGATAATAAAGTTTGGACAACACATAGGTAAGACATTGAGAAATTAAAAGATGATTCAAAGTTTGAGATGCGGGTCTCTAAACCTCCAGCCTATCAAAAGGAATCCGCACCAGCCCTGAATACTTCAGAAATCACCACAGGTATGCCGTTGCCCATTGCTACTTATGTACTTCCTGATTATGTGCCATCAAGTAAATCTACACGGTCAGGGTCTATGCCACCAATGGGTGGGGAAGATTATGCAGAATATTGGTTGACGCAGGAGAATTTCACCAAGTCGGTGAAGTTGCAGAAGAAATTTCAGAAACAACTGGACACATGGGCTTTACAATTCAAGCCTTTTGTTGATCAAATTATGACAGAAGCAATCCATCCAGTCCAAACCATTCAGTTAAGGATGGATCACACAGAAGAACGTATTAACAAGAGGTTAGATGAAATGTCCATTTCAGATCTTGCTAGGTTCATGGTGGAGTTTAAATAGGCACAGGCTGACATAGTAGAATTGAAGAGCACGTAGTCTCAGCAGCCCATTTTTAACCCAGGCTAGTGATGAGTGATGAATATGAATGAATTATTGATTTGATGGGAAAGTCACTGAAAGACAAAGGCAAAAAGTAAGTCGATGAAAGTTCCAAATAAAAGGTGTAAGAAAAAGAAAGAGAGAGGTAATGACACTTGAAGAAAGAAAAAAGTACGACATGAAGAAAGCTTCAAAAGGGTCAAGGAGGGATGAGGAGAGAAGAAAGAAGAAGGCAGACAACAAAATAGCAGGAGTTTCTACAAGTTCTGCCCCAACAAAGGGGCATAGTTCAGACCCAGTTTGGGATATGATACCTCCGATTTTGAAGGATGAGATTATGACTACCCCTACCACCATGGGATTCAATATTGCAGAAGGTGAAGATATTGAAGCCTTACCATATTTCACAAACACTTCAGATGAATAAGAGGCATTATAAGTATTCCCCTTCTCTGTACTATAATTCAATGCATTAAGGATAAAGCATTTATTTTCTACGGGGGGTGGGTGTAATTGTACCATGAGGGTTTTTTTGCCGATGTTCTTTTTCTCCCTATGCTATCTAGTAAAACCGGCATGTCTAGGATTGCATTTTTTTTCTTTTCTTAGGTTGTGATGTAAATATCTATTTGTTAATGTTTATTTATAAAAGTGTCATTTATTTGAGCATCTTGTTGTGTATATGGATGATGAATGATGTTGGCATAAGGCTATGAACATGTTTGTATGACTATTTACTCCTGTCTTTTAGCATATGTGAGCAACCTTTAGTCAATCTGTAATCAGCATTTAACATGTAAGATATGCATGACATGTGATAGAAATCTTAAGAATAGTAGAATGAGTTTGACTCAGTTGCCTCTGTGTGTGAGTATTTCTGTTAGTTCTTGCATAGTGTAGTACCTAGAACTTGCATGGTTCATTGATGTTGTTTTGTGGTTGATGAAATAAGAAGTGATAGCAGTCCTCCTTGTACTTTCAGTCCACTTAGCCAAAATAATTAACCCCACCAAAAAAAATTTCCACTTCTTGAACCCTTCTTTGAGCTTGTATTAGTTTTTCTTCATCACCAATAACTCTAATTAACTCTCTTTAGGTTGTTAACGCCTAACTCTAGCCCTGGTATGATATTGGACATCGTGTACCTAAACTTAGGAAAAGTACCTAAGTTGAGGGTGGTTATTATCAAGATGTTAGTTGTTTAACAGAAAGTTGGTTTAGAGCTTAGTTTAAAGCACTTGTCCCTTGTCTATTCAAGACATTGTGCACCTTGACTGGATGTATCAGCATAAGTTGAGAGTGGTTGATACTTGTATATATATATATAGACATATATATATATATATAAAGAGAGAAAAAGGAATAAGGGTATTATGGTAAAATATGAATGAACAAGAAAATAGTAAGTGAGCTAATAAAATAGTGGCCTTGGTTGGTAGAATTTAAGGGAAAAGATAGTTAAATCATAATATTGAGTCACTTTTCCCAAAACCCTTCCTTACCTAACCTGAAGCCTCATTACAAGCCTAGAGAAGATCTGTTTGATCTTGGCAAATCAACTACAAGGGAGATTTAGATAATAAGGGCAGGCCTATGGGTATGTACACTATGTTTATAACTTTTTTGATGAGTGCGAGAGTTTTGATTTGTATCCACAAACAATAATGAGCGGTGGATTTTATTGACTGTGAGGGCATCTTGAGTTACACTTAGTTTGTTGGTCTCTATGGGATATAATATCCATGTTTGTGTGTGCTAAATTATAATCAGTGCCGGTTGTAGATCCTGATGTGTAAAACCCATATAAGTGAGATGGTAAGTGAATAGTTATGTGGAATCTGATTCAATAGTCGATCGCCTGTCATTGTCTTATTCATGTATGCAATTTGGTGCTGAGTTGCTTGAGGACAAGTAGTTGTCTTAAGTTGAGAGTGTTGATGTTCTGTCTTTTGATGGAATATTTTATATCTTTTTCAAGAGATAATTATATGTTTTCAAGCAAATACTATTATATTTAATACTGGATTTTAGTGTTCTCAGGTTAAGAAGTTAGCTGGAAGAGAAACATGGAACAATAGTAGAAAAAGGACACTAACAATCAAACTGGTGGACCATCAGCCATACGACAGACCACCAGGGTAGCCGTCAAAGCTAAATAGAATGCTCTAAGTAGAGAACTCATGCGATGGTCCTAGTGGAGGATCATCAATATTTCGACGGCCATCAACCTGGCCGTCAGGCTTAAACAGAACTAAGGATTCTAGAAGATCCAGTGACCCCTCTACGATAGACCGTCAGTCCAGCGATGGTTTGCCAATATGACCGTCAGCCCTTAACAAAACCTGACATCCTTGGACATTCAGCGACGGACCATCAGTTAGACTGTCAACTTAGATGCGACTTTTCTGAAGTTTGAATTTTAAATCCTCTACACCTGGGAACATATAAATACCCAATTTAGGTTTTATTTAGGTATCTTTGATGATATTTCCAACTTTGAAACTAATTGTAACATAGTTTTCTCTGGGTATCAAGCTAGAATTGTGGATCTAAACATTTTATGCATATTTTTTTCTGAATACTGAAGAACAAATCTTCTGATTTTTGTAAGTATTTTTTGAAATTATTTATGAGAAATAAAATGATTTCTTCTTTTTCTTCTACGAAAATATGTAGCTCAGCTTCCATAACTAGGGTTATGGGAGCCGTAATGTGAAAAACTGATTGGGGTTGTGAAAACATTTAATTTTTATGATTAACTAAAGTTGTATAAACCCCTTTTCACAAAAATGACCTTTCTGGGTTGCAAACTTGAAGGGTCAGCCCAAGAACATCACTTGTTCGAATAGAAAAGTATTTGTTGGGAAAAGAAGAGGTTTACGTGGAATCTAAAGGCTTTAACATTTAGGTTAAGGGTTGATGCCTTAACGGGATCAACCCACATGAGGGAATAATTGGATAAATTAAGGCATTCTTTAAGTTTGGGAGAATTAAAGGAAAATCTACTTATTTAGGTTGAGAAATAAATGGGAAAATTGTAGGATTCAATAACTCTTGCAATTGAAGTGATTAATTAGAAATTCAAAATAATTCACAACCCTTGCTGCTTATACATCTTGGTAACCATAGCTCTAGTTTGTCTATTCTCATTGAATTACTAATTGCAATAAGAATCATTATTTGGAGCACTTACTGTTACAAATAACGAGATAACATTGACAAACCAAAAAAACCCCTTTAATTCAGAACCTTTGATCAGCAGTCAAGTAACAACCATAATACTTAGTGAACACAGTATTCCTTGTGGGATTCTACCCCAACCTAGTTGGGTTATATATTTAACAACGGCTGCTTACTCTCTCATAAGAGAGGTGTAATTTGAGTGTATCATTTACTTTTTAGATCATGCCTCGATGATCTGGAACACATGAAAACTATTCATTCCCATTTAGGGACAATATTAATGGGGTACATCCTACGTCTGGAGTTCATCTTTGATCTCTAAGTCCTATCCCTGATAGTTCTAGAGCTTTTCTAATTACTAATAGTCCTCCTCAGGTTGAGGTAACTAATGTGGAATTTTGCCAATCTATTCATACTATTGCTAAATTAGTTACTGCTCAGGCTGAGCAGGATGTGTCTAGTGGGTTGTCTACTGAGGCCACAAGGGTTAGTCAGTTTATGAAACTAAATCCTCCTACTTTTACTGGTGTGAAGGTGAAAGAAGATCCTCAAGGTTTCTTGGATGAGATAGAGAAAATATTCAGGGTAATGCATGCTACTAATATGAAAGGTGTAAACTTTGCAGCTTATTAGCTCAAAGATGTTGCGTACCAATAGTACGAAGAGTAGAATAGGGTAGATTTGATATGAAGGAGATGTCCTTATGGGATGCCTTCTCTAATGCTTTTTCGAATTATTTGAGGGAAGCAAAAATGGAGAAGTTTGTGAATCTTAAGCAAGGGAGAATGTCTATCAAGGAATATGCCTTGAAGTTTCATCAGTTGTCAAGGTATGCTCCACATTTGGTGGTTGACATGAGAACGAGGATGAGAAAATTTACTTCTGGGTTGAATCAGGATTTGATCTTGGAAAGCAAGACTGCTTTTCTAATTAAAGATATGGACATTTCTAGGTTGACTATTCATATGCAGCAGGTAGAGTATAAGAAGAGAAAATAGGCAGAGTTCAGAGATCGGCAATGTAAGAAGAGCAGATATTATGATCAAAGAAGTGCTCAGCCTCAAGGTAGTCAAGATGGAGGTAAATACTTGGAAAAAAGTAGGGGAGTTTTGGTTTCTTCTCTACTACTAGCGCTTCTTACCCGAGGCAGTCGAATGACAGGCGTGATCAGGATGGTGAAAGTTTTTGGGCATCAGATGCTCAATCTAAGGCAAGCGGGGGTCAGTCAATTTCTTTATGCCCTTCTTACCAATTTTTTCATCGTCCTTATTGGGTTTATTTTAATGAAATGATGAATAAATGCTTCAAATATGGCCAGGCAGGCCATCGGCTAAAGAATTATCTGGTTAATAAGGTTGCTATGAGAGCAAATAAGGTACCGGTGGCTTCATCTTCTACTCCTGCACCCGATGGTTCTACGTCTATTTTTGTTACTGCTCTTGGTCTAGTATTGGCCGAAACCTATTATATGCTCTTGTATCTCAGTAGGAATCTGAGGCATCCCCTGATTCATTACTGGTACATTACAACTTTTTTCTCGTGATGTGTATTTTTTGCTTGATCCAAGGTCCACTCTTTCTTATGTGACCTTATTTGTGGTTGTATGTATTGGTTTGGATCTTAAGGTTATTTTAAATTCTTTTTTTATTTTTACTCGATAGATGACTCGATTATTGCTAAGAGAGTCTATAGGGGGGTATGGTATCTATTGGTGGTAGGTAGACTTTGATGGATTTGTTTAAACTTGATATCATGGATTTTGATGTTATTTTGGGGATGGATTGGCAATACTCTTGTTATGCATCCTTGGATAGTTGGACCTATAGGGTTGTCTTTAGGTCCCCTGGTAAACCAGTTATAGAGTAAGATGGTGGTTCCCTAGCTCCTAAAGGGAGGTTTATTTCTTATCTTAGAGCTCGGAGGTTAATCTCTAAAGGTTGTCTTTATTACTTAGTCCGAGTTAAAGATTCTAACTCAAAAGGTCCTTCTTTATATTCAGTCCTGGTGGTAAATGAGTTTCCTGAGGTCTTTCCGAATGATCTTCCTGGTATTCCTCCGAATAGAGAAATCAAGTTTGGTATTGATTTGGCTTCAAATACCCGTCCAATATATATTTCTCCTTATAGAATGGGTTCAACTGAATTGAGGGAGCTTAAGGAGCAACTTAAGGATCTTCTATATAAGGGGTTTATTTGTCTTAGTGTATCCCCTTGGGGTGCACCGATGTTGTTTGTGAGTAAGAAGGATGGTTCCCTTTGGATGTGCATTGGCTACAGGCAGTTGAATAAGGTGCCTATCAAGAACTAGTATCCTCCCCCAAGGATAAATGATTTTTTTTATCAATTTCAAGGTGCCAAGTAATTTTCTAAGATAGATCTTCGGTCGGGGTATAATCAACTAAAAATTAGGGAGGTGGACATCCCTAAGATGGCTTTTCATACTCGGTATGGTCCCTTTGAGTTTTTGGTAATGTCGTTTGGATTGACTAATTCCCCGGTGGTATTTATGGACGTGATGAATAAGGTTTTCAAGTAGTTCTTGGATCTCTTCGTCATTGTGTTTATTAATGACATTCTGGTTTATTCTAAAAGTGAGGTGAGTCATATTAATCACCTCTGTGTGGCATTGCATACCTTGAAGGAACAAAAGTTGTACGACAAGTTCTCCAAGTGTGAGGTTTGGTTGAATGCTATGACTTTTCTTCATCATATTATTTCTGGCGAGGGGATCATGGTGGATCCACAAAAGGGGGTTGTGGTTAAAAGGTAATCTAGACCCACGAATCCAACAGACATTCAGAGCTTCTTAGGCTTGGCTGGGTATTATGGGTGGTTTGTAGAAGGATTTTCATTGATAGCTACTTCTTTGACTAAGTTGACTCAGAAAAAGGCAAAGATTTCTTGGTCAGATGCTTGTGAAAGGAGTTTCAAGAAGTTGAAAGATAAGCTAACTTTGGCTCTAATTCTGACTTTGCCAGAAGGAAATAGTTGGTTTATGGTTTATTATGATGCATTTCAGGTAGGTCTTGGTTGTGTTTTGATGCAGCATGGAAGGGTTATTACCTATGCTTCTAAGAAGTTGAAAGTACATGAAAAGAACTATCCTACTCATTATTTGTAGCTATTGCCAGTTGTGTTTGATTTGAAATATGACGGCATTATTTGTATGGTGTACACGTGGATATTTTTTCTTATCATAAGAGTCTACAGTATGTGTTCACTCAGAAGGAGCTAAATCTTAGGCAAAGGAGATGGTTGGAGCTTCTTAAGGACTATGATATGAGTCTTCACTATCACCCAGGTAAGCCTAACGTGGTTGTTGATACTCTTAGTAGGTTGTCCATGGGGAGTTTGGCTCATGTAGAGAAAGGAAAGAGAGATTTGGTGAAGGATATTCACCATTTGGCTAATATTGGAGTTCGTCTCTTGGACTCTAAGGATGGAGGTGTAATGGTGCAATAAGTGGTTCGATCTTTTTTTGGTGGAGAGATCAAGGAGAAACAAGTGTTGGATCCTGTTTTGATGAAAATCAAGTGTGATGTTGGTGGGCAGAAGGTGATGGTGTTTGAGATAGTTGTGATAGTATGTTATGGTACCAAGAAAGGTTGTGTGTTCCTGATGTCGACAAGTTGTGGCAAAGGATTTTAGTTGAGTCGCACAATTTTGTTCATCCCAGTTCCACAAAGCTGTATCATGATCTCAAGAAGATGTATTGGTGGAATGGTATGAATAGGGATGTGGCTGATTTTGTGGCCAAGTGCTTGGTGTGTCAACAAGTTAAAGTTTTGCACATAAGACCTGGTGGTTGTATCAAGAGTTTGTTTTGCCCGAATAGAAATAAGAGGTAATTAATATAGATTTCATTACTGGTCTTTCTCGGTCTCAGAATCAATATGATTCAGTTTGGGTCATCGTGGATAGGATAACAAAGTCTGCTTACTTTTTGCCAATGAGAACTACCTTTTTGGTGGAGGATTATACAAAGTTATATCTTCAAGAGATTGTGAAGCTGCATGGAGTACCGGTTTCGATTATTTCTAATCGTGGTACATAGTTTACTTCCCATTTCTGGCAGCTTTTTCAAAAAAAATTAGGTACTAACGTGAGTCTAAGTACTATTTTTCATCCTCAAATAAATGGGCAAGAGGAAACAACTATTCATACATTGAAGGGTATACTTCAGGCATGTGTTATTGATTATGGTGGTAATAAGGCTGAGCATCTACCTGTGGTAGAGTTTTCTTACAACAATAGCTATCATTCTAGTATTGGTATGCCTTTTTTAAGGCATTGCATGGTAGGAGGTTTAGATCTCCTATTGGTTGGTTCGAGCTTAGTGAGGCGTATATGTTCGGTCCGAATTTGGTCTATCAAGCTATGGAAAATGTGAAAGTGATTCAAGATAGGCTTAAGGCTATCGAAAGTCGCCAAAAGTCCTATGCATATGTTAGGTGTAGAGACTTGGAGTTTGACGTTGGGTATAAGGTTTTTTTAAGGTATCTCCCATGAACGGAGTAGTGCAGTTTGGTAAGAAAGAGAAGCTCAATCCCTAATATATTGGTCCTTATGAGATTCTGCAGAGGGTTGGTAATGTTGCTTATGAGTTAGATTTACCTTCTAACTTAAGCTTGGTTCATTCAGTATTTCTGTCTTCATATTGAGGAAGTGTCTTGGTGATCATTCTTTGATTATTTATTTGGAGGGGTTGGTTATCTCGGACTCTCTGTCTTATGAAGATGAGGCTTCGGTTAAGGTTCTGCTAAGGAGCCATAAGGTGGAAGAAGCTACGTGGGAAGAGGAGGAGGATATAAAGTCTACGTATCCGCATCTATTTTTTGCTCTTGGGATTCGTGTAGAAGGTATGTGCCTTAAACACATCTTTATTTTCTAAGTTTGTTAAAGGAAAGATTAACATCTTTTCCTCTTTGTTTACAAACTTTATTAGAGATTGGAAATATATTTGATAATGCAAAATAACTCGTGCGTGTGGTTATCCCTACCTTGTCCGTCATTCAAGGATGAATGTTCCTAGTGGTGGAGACTGAAACACCCTTGTTTCTAGACCTTAGAAAAATTTTTAAAATTCTAGTCTCTGGACCCAATACGACTCATGGTTACGAGCCTTATGTTGGGGTACGAATGGTATGGTCCAGTCATATGCTGACCAGTGTTGGTTGGTGGGATAGATTTTGGTCACTAGAATGGGTACGACTTGGTGGTATGAGTCGTATGGTCAGATATAGGTCATTTAGTTTCTTCACTTAACCTTATACTTAGTAACTTATGTTGGATCTGAGTACGAGTGGCTCACCAGGAGCCGTAAGCCAGGGTACGAGTCATACCCAGGACTCATATGGTGGTCAGTGTTCAAATCTTCTGTGATTCTATCTTGCCAGAGATTTGGGTGAAGTTTACAGATCGTATGCTGTCAATATGACTTGGGTAAGATGAGTCGTACACTATAAAATATTAGGTCCATGGGTTAAGGTTTAGGATAAGAGTGGTGGGTACCAATTGTATCAGAGGGTACGACTTGTGAGGGCCAGTCGTACCCTGGTGATGGGATTTTGTGCAACTTAAGTGGGGGTATTCTGGACATTTCCCGACTTACCATAGTAAGGTCCTACGACTTCTAACTCACTTGGGAGGTTATTTACCCTATTATTCTATTCATTAACACTTAGAAACTCTTCGTAAACACTCTATAATTCTCTCAAAAGCCTTTGGGCAAGGAAGATAGGGTTTCAACTAGAGGCCTAAATTGGGGATCTTGTTGGTGGTACTTTGTCAATTATGACATGTTCTCTTCCCTCATTGTTAGTTTCAATTAAAGACATGGTTTTATATGGTGTTTTTATGATTTGAATGTTGTATGATTTTGAGTTTTGAAATATCATTTGGGGGTTTTGGTTATAAATGCTTGGTTATGGTTTTCCCATTTTTTAATTACGCTTTTATGTGCATTAATGGTGGTTTTGGATAATTGGTTGCATGGGAGTGGTTATTTGGTAATAGACTATGGTTTTGGAAATACTATGCCCCCAGTATGTTTAATAAAATGCCTTTAACAATGTTTTCACTATCATATTGGATGCATGGTTTAAAATTGGTAATGGAACTCTAAATGATATTAATGGTTTAAATGGTTTTAAAGGGATTGAAAACGCCTTGGTGGCCATGATTTTGGTTAATTGGAAACGTGTAAGTATTATTAGTATGATGATACCACTACTAATGGCCTTGGTTAATAAATTATAAATGAATTGGTTGGTTGCTTGGTAATGTTTTAATTGGGCAATAATGACGGGGTGTATAGCAAAGCCGTGGAAGGTGCAGGTCCCAGGAGGACCAAAACTGGAAACTCATATTTGCCGATGTGAGGTTTGGTCTTGGTGACCGTGTGCATAATGTTACACTTTATATTTAGGGGATGTACTAGTCATCCAAAGTCTTCTTCCCTGGTCGTGCGGCTTCATGTACTGGGCCCTTTCAGCTGGGGAAGTTGAACCCATATAGCCCATGGATGGTTTAGGACAACAAAGCTACACAGTCTAGGTAAAGATTTTAATGGCATGCTAAACTCGGTTCATTTTCCCAGCATATATATATATATATATATATAAATGTATGATTTGTGAGAATATGGATGGTTTTACTTGATTTTATAAATGTCATTATTATATTCTTATCCTGAGTTCACAATAGCGATCACTCGCTAACCCGTCTTTGGGTATTTGTACACTCATGCTATGTAGGAACCTGCTGTTCTACTCCTCCTACATAGTGATTGACTCGGAGACAGCTGTTGCATTGAAGTGGTGAGCTTCCATCTTTTCGGAAGACTCCATTTCATGTTATGGATATTTTTAGACATTCTGATTTACTTATGGTTGTTGGTTTTGGCACCCAACAGAATATTCTTACTCTTTAGGTTAGGGGCTTTGTAGTACTGCTATGGGTTGGAATGGGCGGGATCAATATTGGTGTCAGCCTTAGCATTAGCATTAGTATTTGGGTTGATACCGGTTCACAATATTGTTGGTTGTTGCATCACATTTCATTTTGGGATTAATAATATTATGCTTTGGAACTTATTTGGTTATGGCCTGATTTATGGCCCTTGTTCGGTGTTGGTTTGGTTTGGTTTAGTTGGACGGTTGGTATGGGGTGGTCGGACTTGATTGGGTCGGTGACGGTTGTGATCCTATCCCAGAGTTTTTATGTGAGCGGTTATACTATCTTATTATATGCTCGAAATTCAGCCAACTCAGGGCAGACGACTGCAGGTTGGGTTGGATAACGGGGGGTGGTCTCCGGTCCCGATCGGACTTAGGACGCCTATTACGACAAGGCCCCCGGACGGGTCGTGTCATTTAGAACCTATTATTATTAGTATTATAGTGAGTTATCATGTTTCTCTTTACGATAAATGCACAACTACCCCCTTATTCTATCAGCATTTTTTTAATTACATACCTTTCCTTTAAAAAGGTCCTATTACCTTCCTCTCTCCCCAATTTTTTTTGTAATTATTTTTATTTTTTATGCCGAGTTGGACAAAAGTATGAAAACATGATCGTTAAGTGCGTAAGATCCAATAAGAAAGCTTTTAATTAGTGTGTGCTACTTCAAAATCTTTGAAACAATTCTTGGTCATTTTCAAAAAGCTCTGAAACTTCTTGGATGTATTTTTTCAGACTACTCTTACTGAGACTAAAATTTACTATCATCACTGTAAATCATGTATGGATGATATTAATTGAAAAGAATTGTCATGCAACATGTTTTTTCTAAACAGAAAATCAACCACTCAGATTTGAAAGTAATAATCTTAAGACAAAAAAAATAGTCCGGTACGCTAAAAATTTCTGCTATGCACAGGATTCAAAAAAGGGCAGAAGGACAAGCTGTACTTTAAAAAATATAATAATACACCTAATAACTCTGAGATGCGCAATTTCTTGTTAAAAAATAACTCTAAAATGTGCAATTGAATTACAACAACTCTAATATTAGTTTTTGTTTCATGTTGTTGCCAATAAAAAATACATCAATCATAAGTCAAGAGAAAATAAATATTTTTTAATATCTTCAAAGTACTAGTTATAGCCTTGGAGTGAAATCAAAGACATTGAGTGATTGAACTTTAAAGCAACATATTGGTTTCCACTCTATTGACGTCAATTATTAGGAGAAATTATCCCCAAATACTTAGGATTAGTTGACTTTTTCAGTAAATATGTCTTTCATCGTACGAGAGTGAATAAATGTAGAATTTAAAATATATGTGTTGTTTCTCTTTTCTTTAGTTTTTAAAGACTAGATAATAATAAAATAAAGAAAAAGATGGGGAGGGGTCATTTTGTTGGTGTGCGAGTATGTAATTTTTTTACTATAACAGCATCTTCTGTCCAGCTTAGCATAAAAGGTGAAATAATTATCAAAAAAATTTTCAAGGGGTAATAGGACTATCTTAAAGTAAATGTGTGTAATTAAAAATATGATGATAAAATAGAGGGTAGATATGCATTTTGTCTTCTCTTTAAGTATATATTTTTTAGATGCTATATCTTCTTTTTACAAAGTTTTTTTACCTAATAATATAACGTACAAATAATTTTAATATAATTTTTTAAATATTTATTAATAATTAACGCGTTATACACACGTGCAAAGAATATGTCCTAAACTAATAAAAATTAAAAATGGAGCAACTATCATGCGAGTGACTAAAGTCGTAGAGTAATTTTGTTCAAATACTAGCAAATGCTCTTTCTTTTTTGGCTAAATTACACAAATTTCATACTTAAGAGACTATATTACCCAATATCCCTTACTTTTTAAAAATTTACATAAAATCTTGATTTTCAACTTTACTCTTGATACATATCAACAAAAACCCACTTCCTATTTTTACTCAACCATTAACTCATTCAAGCTATTTTTTTCAAAGACTTTCTTCCCTAAAATCTTTCCCTAGTTATCATCAATTAAATCATCTTCCTTCCTGATTTTTTTCTCCTCTTTTAATACATGCAACTATTTTTTTTCCAAAATTTCATCTCCTAAAATCTCTCCCAATTTTTTTTCAAAATCGATTGATACATATATAAATTTATTTAGTTATTAATTCATGCTTATTCTTTTAATGGTGATTCATATGAATGATAAATATGATATCATTATATGGGTATTATAGTGATTCATACGATAGATACAGTTTGTATGATTTTAATAGGTGATACATATGATATTAATGGGTGATACATATGGTATTATGGTGATTCATATGGTAGATACAATTATTTATTTTAATTATTGAGTGATTCATATGTTATTATGAGTGATACATTTTGTTCATACTGTATCTAAAAACGGAGCAGCTATTTCCATCACCAGAGCTCACTATTCCGGTGAACCAACGCCGGTCAACTAAAAAATGATCCACTCACCACCGAAAATTCCCATAACAGCTTACCAACCGAAACACCATTCTTCTGTACCAACTAAAAAAAGTAGAGCGCAAAAAACAAAAAATAAAAAAAGAAGAAAAAAACACAAAAATATCCTACACAGCACTAAAGCAAGTCATCAGAGAGAGAAGTTAAAAGATCCTGTAGGTCATCACCGAGCCGAAGAGCTTCAAGTACTCTTTCGAAGATGAGAACATGACAAGGAATACAAAGAACACCTCTTTGTTCGTAACAAATTATCTGAGTTTTTCGATATGGAATGATTGGAGCCGACGAGGAAGAGAGGAGGAGCGGGACTCAGAATAAACGAGGATTAGGGTGTTGGAATTTTTTGTAATCTGATTAATTCATTTTGTAACTGATTGTGCGTGATTTGCTTTACAGAATATAAGAGAATCTGGTACTTCCTTAAATAAATATCTCGTTTCAAATGTATCACCTTTTTATATGTATCACCGTATAATATATGTATCACCATTTCAAAAAATCTGAACAAAATATAATTAAAAAATAGTCAAGATTTAGAGCCCGTTTGGATAAGCTGAAAAAAAAACGGCTGAAAAAAAGTGCTTTTAAAACTGCTGAACTTATTTTAAAAATAAGCAGTTAAGTATTTGGATAAAAGTGCTGAAACTGAAAAAAAGTTATTGATGTGTTTGGTAAATAATGCTTTTAAGCACTTTTTTTTAAATGACTTGAATACTCTTATAGTTGTTAATAATATATAGAGTTGATTATTATTATTTTTTATTGCTAAAATGATTCAAATTAAAATTAATATATATTTTAATATATATATATATATATATATATATATATATATATATATATATTAAAAAAAAAATTTCATGAATGACTATTAATTTGTGTGCTAAAAATATTTTTTTAAGAGATTGAAATGAGACTCTTTGGGAAGATTGCTTCATATCATTAAGGTGCAATTTACGACACTTTTATTTTCTTATTAAACTGGACTTGTTGCGTTTAACCTTCCAAGATAATATTAATATATATGTCGAGCTTATCATTAAACAAAATATATATATTACTAATCATTATAATTACATTAATAGACAAATAGTTTCATACAAAAGAGTTAGTAATGTGGCTAGAGTTAAATTCTCCATAAATACAAAAAGTGAAAATATTCAATTAGTATAAACACTAAGCATTACAAATATCATTAGCAATCATATCACGAAGCCAAACCCAATGAACATTACTTTCCTCACTCATATTTTCGCCATCTATATTGCTAGCCGTTGAAGTTGTGCCTACATCAAAATCAAACGATGGAATATATCCTTTATTCTCAGCCGTTTGAAATACATTATCCACATTGCACTTCTTTCTAATGTAATTATGAATGCCATAGTAGCAATTACGATATCCCTTTGAGTGTAATGTTATAGTAAGACATGTCGCGCAAAATAGACCACCTTGCTTTCCATACACCAAATGTGCGTTCTACTATGTTTCTACAAGAAGAATGCAAATAATTAAATTTTTCAATGCGTCCGTTCGGCTCCCGTAATTGTCGCGTTGCACCACGTCGAAAGTCAGAAAGGTGATACCTCAGATTATCTCCTCTGTAAGGAGCCATGTATCCCTTTGTGTGCGAATATCCAGAATCAACTAGATAATATTTATTTTTCAATGGATGTGGAAAGTTGAGTTCTTGTCTACAGAGAGTCTCACAACATATATGATTGTCATGAGCCGATCCTTCCCATTCAACCAATGCAAATGTAAAACACATGTTGAAATCTACAACGGCAAGAATATTTTGAGTCAGATAACCTTTACGACCAATATACAGAATTTCTTGTCCTTGCAGCAATCTAGCTTCAACATATGTGCCATCAAGTGCCCCAATGCAATCCTACAAGTATATACATATATAAATTTAACTTAAGAAAATAATCAAGTGAAATTAAATATTAAGTATTATATAGTATATATTTGGAGAAAGTCTAACTTACTTTAAAGAAGGACAAATATTGCTCGTTACATGGCTTGTGACCTCCTACACCATCATTATCATTTAAATGTGGTCTAATAATATCTCTTGCAAGCTTAGAAATAGCATTTAAAACATTATGAAAGTGTCTATGAACCGTCTCTCCGGAATGTTGAAAGATTTATTGTATCATTCGATTTCCCGCTCCATGTGCACAAATCATCAAAAACATGCCTAACATTTTGTGTGTAGAAATTCCACGAGTGGCTTTAAGCCCATACTTTTCGGTTAAGTCATCGGATAAATCAATAAACACGGCTTTCTTCAATCGAAAATTTTCATAATGTGTTTCATTTCCTCGTAATATCTCTTGAATAAATATATGTTCGGAGCGCTTTGATGTACGACAAGGTTTCTTACATAAGTACTTTTCGCAATACGTCAAAATATATTTACCTGCTAGTTGACACAAAGTCATCCACTCTTCGTCTTGCTCTCGGTGAAATTTTTCTAATTCTTCATTTTCATCATCATCAAATACGTCACTTAGGTCAGGAGATATGCTAATATCCAAACTCTCCATTTAACTAAAAAGCAAAAAACGCTCACATCAGTAGAGTAATGGAGTATAAGAATCCCATAATCCTCATATTAGTAAAGTATGATATATCAACATATTTTAATTTATAAATGCAATATGAATCTATGTAATTCATATCTCACTGCATACTCTTCATCTAGTAAGTGAAAAATAATAGAACATACATATGTATAAAATACACACACATACAACAATACAAATAAAGTCAACTTAATTTAAAAAAGGTTGATAATCATGCAACCAAAGCATTTTACGTTAACGTGTACAAACGTAATAACAAACATCAAACAACAAAAGACTAAAATCAACCAAATACATCCTTCACTCTTTCTTCTTAAGGAGGTATAACTGATAGTTATATGCCAACTAAGACTTCCGAGCATCATCAGTAGTCATCTTAAGAAATATTTGATGGACGTCTTTCTTTAGAAACAAATTCACTATATAGTTGTAGATTTCAGATGGGATATCAATTTCGGGACAACTTGCCAAAAAGTCCATACACCTGTCAATGGTGGGATCATCTACCGCATGAGATGTAGCAGTACTTTTGCTTGACAGTAACTCAACTATAGAGTGTAGTTCCTCTCTAGCAGATTTTGTCATACTCTTTTTTACTCGACTGCTAGATCCTATATCATCAGTTGAAAGTTGTCTTTTTAATGATGATTTGAAAAACATAGGAGAATTCATATCATGTGCGTCATCACTTTCATCACTTCCTTCATCATTGAGATTAACGAAGTATTCTTGGTCAAAATCATCAAAATCATTTGTTTTTTCTTTGTTCAACTCTACTTCAATTTCAGAAAAATGTTCTTGATTGGCGGAGAGTGCTCTTTCCCCCATAGCAATAATATCCAAAAATAATGCATCATAGCGATAACGTATAAGAGAAAGATCCATATTCCTAAACCTCCTATATCGATGATCCATCTGGAAAAAAAAAACTAGTTATGTAAATTAAATAATGAGACAAATAACAAAGAAATAAAGAATAATGCAAGAGACGCACCTTAATTTTTTGGTTCCACCAATCGTCATCTGCAATGATTGTATTTTTTGTGGCATCCCAACCTAAACCTGTATTCTCTCTTATCAACTGGTTAAAAAAAGTTCAGTCCCATTTCATGTTATCCCACTTATTTTTCAACTGTGTTTTAGTATATTTTCTTCCCGTCCTATTATAGAACGCATCACCCAAATTTTTCCATCCATCTTTATTCAAATGAGTGTTCGGTCTATTTCCTTTTCTAATTTCTCTTTCACACACCTCAATAAAAGCAATATGAGCATCATAGTCCCACTTAGCGTTACTTCGTACCAAATTAGCATTCGACATGATGGAATATAAATAATCTGAAGATGGAATATAAATATCAATTGCCACACATCTTTAACAGTTTTGTCATGTATGCTATTACAAACTTGTACAAAAGAGAAGGCAGGGTTAGCATGCAGAAAGAGAAGGCAGAGATAGCTGAACAAGGGAATAAAAAATCCAAACAGACCAAAAACATGATTTCTTTGGCAGAAAAGAAAATTTTCTGCAGCATGTGTCTCTAAACAGAGTCTCTCAAAATTTAAAAAAAATTCCTCCATTGTCTTTTAACATTGTAACTTACTTTAGTTTTTAGATTAAGATATATCCCAACTTATTATTTACCTATTCTATTAAGAAATATGCTAGTATTGTCAGTACTATTATCATCACAAGATATGTTAGCATCTTAATTAGGTACTACTATCATCATAATTGTTCTATAACTGTACCGTACAATGATCATTGATCTAAAAGTAGGAATTTGCTCACTTAGCACATATGTTGTTTAAGAACATATATAAATTTGTGTTTTATTAATCCGTATAATAAAAGATGATTCAATAATGTAATTTAATAATAATGGTGTATATTAAACTCACTCATCTTCAACTCAAATCAAATCCTTAAACACACAATTGGGGTTTCTAAATCATTGCTGGAGATTAATTTGTGTAAACTTGGACTTGCATCTCTAGTTGAACAACACTTCTTTCAAAAATCCAAAAATTACGGATTTGTCTATGAATAAAAGGAGATGAAAAATCAAAAATAAAGAAAAAGACGTAAAGATTGAGACAACTTACCACAGAATCTCGAAGGAAATGCAATAATTTAAGAGAAAATTTAAAACAAAGTATGTGTTGTTGAGAGGAGCGGCATAGGTTTTTTGTCAGAAAAATGAAAGCGTGAAAATGGAAATGTGCTGAAGGTAGAAAAAGAGAATTAGGGCAAGGGTAAAATTGGAATAACATATAATTACAAGGGACAGGATTGTAATTTTGTAAGTCAACTTAAACTTGTGAAAAAATAAGCACCTGTAAGGCTGCTTATTGATTTTGGCTTAAAAAAATCAAAATCAACTTATTTTAAGTAACTTAGAATTTTGCCAAATATCAATATAAGTAAAAAAAAGTGCTTATAAATTATTTTGATCAACTTATAAACACTCCCAAACACTCTATAAATTTGTGATTTATGTAAGCTGCCCTTCTTTTTTCTCCCCTCTATTCTAGGCCTTTCTTTTTCTTAAAAAAATAAAAAATAAATAAAATTATAGGGGAAGGTTGTGGAATGGAGTAGGGGGTTCTTGTTCGTTTAATAAAGTCTACGCGTTTCACCAAAATTCTCTGCACAATTGACATCAGAAACGCCCTTGAATACGATGGCGGTGAATCCTCAACTCTTTCCGAATGGTATGCCGGTACCTTTCGTCAATGAACTCTTCGTCTTGGCCAGAGATGGCGTCGAGTTTGAGGTCGACAAAATCCCTGGGTAACCCCACCTACCCTCTTTCCTTTATTTTCATTGATGTGTTTTGATCCTGACTTCCAATCTGTTTGCTCTGGGAATACAAGACATCTATCCGATTTTTGAGTTTATATCCTTCCTTCCTTTTTTCAATTTAGTAAACTCAACTTTTCGCTTGGATTTATTTTGTTAAAGAAGAACCCTTGCCATAACGCTTTGCTTGCTTTAACTAAATAAGTTTTTCTCTTCTGTTTTCCTTAGCTTCACTGGATTTGTGACTGATTCCATTTGTCTGGTTTATTGTGGACTTATTTGGTCCATCTCTTGCATTGTTTCCTGGTTTTCGTGGGCAGCCCGATGAACAAGGACATAGAAATAGTATTATACATGGAGGCTTTTGTTGATGTACCTTGGGTTGCCTTTGACTTTTATATCTTCTTTGGATACAGAGGTTTATCTTTAGGTTCCCCTAATAGGTAACTTGCGGTTGTTCATATGCAGTTACAAGGAGTTTCACATGCATTGTTGTTCTACTATTTTTTGTGGCAAATAAACAATAGCATAAATCCAGTTGTCATGCTTTACTACTATGTACATCTTTTGTTAATCGGTGGAGAATTTGGTGGGAGTTGTGGAATCAACATCAACATCTAGTGTATCACTTTCTCTCCTCGTTTTGTCTTTCCTCTCCTTCCTTACTTTCATGTTTGTGTTAATTTTACTATTTTCTGGCAGCCTAGGAGCAGTAAAAGCAAAGGGAACAGTCTATTTATCGAACATTCGTATGGTCTTTGTTTCAATTAAGCCTGTGGAAAACTTCATTGCATTTGACATGCCCATGGTATGTATCAGCCATTGGTGTTTAGTTGCCATATATTGTAAGTAGCATATGCGTTATGAGTCTGATTTCATCCTGCTTGCTATTTTATTCATCATGGTTTCAGATTATTACTTGATAGTACAAGTTTGAGGAAAATGATTTTGGTTCTTTATCAATAAGGCAAGTGATTTTGGTTAGTAGTGAACATGTGTCCTCTTTTGTTTTCTTGAACTGTTGTCAAGAATCCAGATGAGGCTAGTTTTGTGCTGCGGCTCTTCTTTATTGTCTTGTTTTCTATGTTAGTACTAATTAGTTGCTAATTCAACCTATGTTGCTTGGACCTCCAGCAATGCACCCATACCCGTGTTATATCCTCCAAAATTGCACCACTTTTGGAGGATGCGACGTGCACTCAGGTGACATTTTGTAGGGTCCGAGCAACATAGAATTTAACGATTTTGTGGGTATGAAATAGGAAATGAATGGTGTGACAGTGATTGCTCAAGAATGATGTTAATATATGTCTTAATAGACCAAGAAACTTTAAGAAGCTATCGGTGAACTTGCATGGTTTTAGGTGCCAAGAGTGTTAACCTTCAAAAAGTTTTGTATTTCACATGAGTAAGATATCTTGGTGAATTTTGTTGTAGAGCCCTCTAGAAGCACTACTTTTCCGTTAATGATTTGCATGTAAAAAGCAAAAAGCTCAAAGTATTTTCCCCAGTAAAAAAGGTAATATTTTTAAATTGTTTTTTTAATTGTTTGTGTTATAGCTTGATTCTAGGTACCCTTTTTGACTTGGATTTGACGTCCCCAAGACACCTCAGTAAGAGATATAATATTGTTGTATGCGATACTCCCTCCATCCCAATTTATATGATGATGATCGGGCACCGTGTTTAAGAAAGAAAAGTCTTCTGAACTTGAGATCTAAAACATGCTATAGCTATTTGTATGTCTATAAATCATCTCATTAAGGGTAAAATGGACATCTTAAAGTGTTATTAAATATAGGTACTTTGGGTCTAGCTAATAAAAAGCAAAAAGTGTTTCATAAATTGGGATAAAGTGAGTATAATTTACCCAATTATGTTTTTGGGTTGAATCCCACCGAGCAATTAAGGACGGACAAGAAAATGAGGAATTATCACCAATTAGCGAAGCCTAAGCCATATACTTGACATAAAGATGGTGGGGGCTAAAACATAAGAAAGATAAATCTAATCTAAGAAACACTGAAGGTTGTGTCTTGTCAATGAAGTGGGTTGAGAATCATGGGGTCTCATGTTCAAATCCCAACAGAGAGAGAACACTAGCTGATTTCTTCTCTATTGTCCTAGCCTTGATGGACAGAGTTACCCAGTACATGTTGTTGGTGGTGGCGGCATGTATTCTATGGATTTAGTCCACACGCTACAATTATCAACAGATAAGTAAATCTAATCTAAGAAAGCAAATATTGTTGATCAATGGGTCACTACTCAAGTAAGGGAATCCAAGGGATTTCAAAACCTAGGAATTTAATCAACTCAAGTCTAATCCAATGCATTGAGTAAACCTCACCGATTAATCCTATGTCAATTTAATTTCCTTGAAAATCAATTACTCAATTCCACTACTACTCAATTAGTTTTTACCCACTAACCATTTCCAACAATTTTCTTTTTTACAGAAAAAAATTTAATTACATTTAGAAATTCTCAATCAAAAGCTTCCAATCTTCAATCCCATGGTGTTAGCTTGATGATTCTTGCTCCCAAGCTTGAAATTTAGCCAAAGATGACTAAGTTACAAAAAACTTGTTTTATTTCCAAAGCAGGCCGAATTGTGGCTCTTTTTAATCATTTTCTTCATTATTTCCATCTTCTCAACTCCAGATCAATTGCAACCTGAAATCATGGAACTTATATAAGTGCAAATAAGTCGTTAATACTCCAACTTATCAGATTTCTACCTATCAAGGTTATTGGAGTCCATGATTTTTAATGGTCATGGAAGTGATCCATTGAGTTTGAACTGTAATCATATGAGGTTGCTGATACTCTCTGTACTTCACCATTAAATGGCTATTAATCTGTTATGCGATTAATTTGCTGATGGATGGTTGGTTGTTTCATCATGAGCATCTTTCGTAAATGACTAGAAAGAAATTTTACATTGGGTGTCTTGTTGCCCACGTAAAACAAAAATAAAACTAGAGAGAAACTATTGCTACTCTATAAGAAAATCCTTCTTTTGAGTTGTCATTTTCCTCTCTTTATTTGAAAACTCAGATTTTTTATTTTTTGTTAAAAAAAGTTGGTTCTTTGGTGCACCAAAGTACCATAACCTTAAAACCGAGAATCGAAACGAAGTTTTAGAAAAATAGAACCGTTCGATCCGTTTTTTCGGTTTTTGGTATTTATGCCTACCCCTACTTGTGGGTTCGTTTATATATTTCTCATGTCAGGAAGTTCTAGTCCTTCCTCTTTGGTTCTATGCATTAGATATTTTTCAACTTAGTATTGCTTCTTATGTGGGGTCTTATCACTGTTGCTGTTCTGCTATACTGACTAGATTTTGTTACATCTTGGTGTCTTGAGGAATTCCTTTTTTCTTTTGTATTTTCCCCCCCCCCCCCCCCCACCCACCCACATGTGTGGATGGATTTCATGGGTATGCTACTGATACCTTGTTTGAAACACTGATCAACTCTTTCCTGCTAAAGCTTTTGTGTTTTCATATGATTTTAGTTTGAAGTAATGACACATTTGATATATTCAACAACAAAAATAAAAAACTATATGAAATTGGTAGTCTGTTTCTTCTGACTTAATGTGGCTTTATGTTGTAGCTGTTTCTTCTGACTTAAAAGTGTCTTTATGTTGTAGCTCTATGTCCATGGCGAAAAGTTCAACCAACCAATATTTTTCTGTAATAACATATCTGGACAAGTGGATCCAGTAAGTTGAATACATTGATTTGCTTATTCATGGACTATTTGCCCCAACCTGAGATGACTGATTCTGCCCCGATTACAGGTTATACCAGAAAATGAAAATAGGGCCTTGTACTCCACTCACTCGTTCAAGATTTTATTCAAGGAAGGTGGCTGTGGAACTTTTATTCCTCTATTTTTCAATTTAATTGCCTCAGTGAGACGATACCACCAACAGTCTAGGGCAGAACCTAGAGTAGATCCTCTGCAAGCAGCACAAACTCCTGTGGATGAGATGATGAGACATGCGTGAGTCACTTCATTCCCTCCCCCCTCTTCTTTCTTTTCCCTTCCCCTTCATCCCTTTTCAGAATAGGGAGCAGTACCAACAATTTTCGCAATAGCCTGCTTAGTTGTATATATGTTGTTAATCTCTTTGATAATTTGTTATGTTTGCCAATTTTGCAGTTACGTGGATCCTAATGATCCAACAAGAATTTTCTTGCAGCAGCCTAGTACAGAATCTCAACTCAGGCGCCGAACATACCAGTCAACCAGCTGAAACTTGTTGCCAGTTTGTTTTTTGGACATGTCCCTATTCCGTCCGTCTTTGGTTGCACTCTCTTTTCAAAGTGAGAGCAATGTATGATGTATATGCAGTCACTTGTAATCCTAAAACGTTTGTAGGGATTAAATCTATTTTGCGTGTGTATACAAATACTACTAATAGACTACTACACCTATTCTATTTTTTGACTCTTGTTGACTTGATAATCAAGAAATTTACTTCATTCTAATTTACATGGCATCATTTGATTAGACACAATAATTAAGAGAAAAGAGACTTGAAATTTGTGGGTTTAGATATTTATATTGCCATAAATTTTTACATCCAGGATATTAACTTGTATGATGGAACAAAAAGGAATATACGTCCCGAACTCGCGTTTTAACATATTTATAAGTGTTAATTAAATTAATTATTATTATTAGTAATCATGCTATGAAAATGTAAGTTTGACTATTATTTTATGAAGTCGCCTAATAGTAAGAGTTATGCTATGAAAGTGTTAGTTTGACTACTATTGTTTTATATAATCACTTAACAATAAGATTAATATTTAAAAGAAAAAGAGGAGGCGGCAAACAATAATATAATCACTTAACAATAAGATTAATATTTAAAAGAAAAAGAGGAGGCGGCAAACAATAATTATTACTACTATATTGAAAGATGACTTGAGGGAAGATTAGGGGTAAGTTAGTCATTTTACACTGACACATAGTTAGTCATTTTACACTGACACATAGTTCTAGGTTAAAACATCACCCTATTTTCGCTTCACCGACTTACCCATTGCTTTTTATCATTTTGGAAGGATGAATTCATTCATCTGTGAAGTTCCAAAAATGAGAAACATCAATCCTTTCAAGTTTTCACTTCTACTAAATCCTTTCTCAATTAAGGACTTCTCATTCTTGGAAAAGAAAAATCATTCTTGAAAGTGGAACACTTGACATAGAAGATGAAGAGAATTGAATTTTGAGAAATATTCAGTGAAAATTAGACTAAAATTGAAATAAAAGATTAATCTAAAATTGAAAAGAACATTTCTTGAGTCGAGGGTCTCTTGAAAACAGTCTGTCAATCTTTTTGAGGTAGGAGTTAGACTATGTACACATTATCTGCCCGAGATTCCACTTGTGGCCTTGTGGGTTATACTTGGTATGTTGTTGTTGAAGCTGATTTTGAGTTATTTTATGTCAGTAGATTATGTATGTTAGACTAATTTGTTTCACAAAAATAGAGAATTTGTCCAAATAAAGTAAGTTTTTTAATGAGGAAATTGATCAACTATAGCCTATCTTTTGGGTCAATTTTCCATCTTTATGCCACTCTGTTGCTACACATTAACATATTTGGTTTACACAATTTTTATGAGTCGAGCATCTATCGAAAATAATCTCTCTATCTTTACGAGGTAAGGGTAAGGTTGCATACACTTACTATCTTCCCGGAACTCTACTTATGGGTTGTACTTGGTATATATTTTTTTGGTTTAATTTGTAATTTTATAAATAATTTAACTCAATCCACAATGAATGGACCAACCCATCCAATAAATTACAAAATCAGCAACACATATTTGAAAAGGGCCGGCCAACTAAATCGACTCGGCCTTTCAAAAATCTATTAAAAGGGGGAGTAGGGTTTTTAAAATAAGCTAAGTGAAGCTCCACACTCAGAAAGCTTCCACCGCCTCCCCACTTTCACCATGTTTTCCTTTGAGAACCAAACCTTCAAGCTGCTTCTTCTGTGGGTAATAAACACTACACCTTGGATGGTTAAACTCAGCTTCTTGTCCAGCTTGCAAGAGTAAGTCTTCTTTCTTAGCTGATTTAACCTTAAATCCTGTTTCAGTGCTTACAACTGATGTCTTTTCTTTCATTTCAGCTGTGGTCCTCGGAGTAAGGGGGTACACAATGATTTTTGGTGCTAAACACCTGGGTCTTATCCACTGAGATTTGATTTTGCATCCAGGTATCCTCCTTTTCTACTGTGTTCATCTCTTTGACCTGACTATACCACTAATTGTATCCATTTGGCTTTGCAGTTATGGAAGGGATGCAGATTGAGAGATGCTTGGACCCAAGGGTGATTGGATGTAGGCAATTTCTTCAGCCGCATGCATTGAAGATCTAACCAAGTGACCCCCAAACCTACTGAGAAAGATTTTTTTGTTGGCTGGTGTAAATAGGCTAAATATGTTTTTCTTCTTTTTGAGTAGGTGTTCAGCTTGTAAATAAGAAGAATTTTCAATCCTTGTCATTAGCCTTACCAGTCTTCTTAAATATTGCTATCCTAATGTATGGACATTGTTATTTATCTCTGTTTAGAATCCTTTTAGCTGTAGTTGGTAGTTGACTAAAACCTGTATATGTGAACTGCTACTCCAAACCAATATTATCTAAACAATCTGCTAATTGATTGCCCTCTCTGTAAATGTGTTGTATCTGCACTTGTTTTATTGCTAGTAGCTTTCATATATGTATAATCTTGTCTGCTATTTGCCATGGCATTTCCCAATCCTTTGTCAATAGCTTTTGCATTATTAGTAAAAAATCAGTTTGAATAATTACCTTATTATGTTGTGTGCTATTGCAATGTATTGCTGCTTGTAGAATAGCCCATGCCTATGCTTCCATAGAACTAGTGTCCTCTACAACTTCTCCTGCTTGTAATACCCCAAAAAATGCAAATCAATATTAGCGCCATATTTTAAGATTATGCATAGTACATCATGGTTCTTTGGTAGTTTTATGATGAAGTTTGATGTCAATTAAGGTCTTAAATACGTCCTAGCTATTAGGCGAATCAAAACATTCCTTACCGATTGAATTCTTGGGAAGAATATTGATATAGTTAACTTCAAACTAGTATATCTCTTGTTATACTACGAATTTTTGATCTTATAACCCACCAACAGATAGATAATTGAATTAGCTTTCCAACGATACCAATTTTGTCCAAATCCGATATCGGAGCAAAAAGTTATACCCATTTTACTCCAGCATGTTAGCCTAGCAACTAAGTGACAACATGAGCTGATGGCTTATCACATATCTGTCGACTTATCAGCTAATGTCATCAGTCTTAGGCAGAAAGTCATAAATTCCAGCATCAAGTGATGACATGAGCTGACGGCTTATCACATATGTGACGACATCAGCCCAATGTCGTTAGTCATAGAATTTAACATTTTCCAAACGGTTTTGAAGGGGTATTTTGGTATTTTTCTTTCACCCCAAAGCTCCATAAACACTGAATTCAGCCTTCATTTCACCAAAATACATTTTTTCTCTCAAATTCTCTCAAGAACAAGAAGAGGGGTTTCCAATTCAAGATCCAAATCTCTAGGATTCTTCCATCAATCGTCCCAAATCAAGTATCAAGGTATGTTATTGGTTGATTCATGGGCCTCTTTCACCCATTAAGCTCAAGAATCTCTTTTCGAAATCCAATATTTGTGTATTGATGAATGTTCATGATTTAAATTGAATTGAAATTCATATTCATGTTGTTGTGGGGTTTTGATTCATGTTTTAAATTACATATTCCAATGATTGACCCTAGTATATGAAAATTTGCATAATAATCATGATAAAACCCCTTCAATTTATAAGTTGATTGATGTATCAATGATTATTAGATGTGTTGATAATGGTATAACCAAAGCATGCTCCCCATGTGTTTGACTAAATGCCTATATGCAGGAAAAGTGTCATACTAGTATAATAATATGAAATCTCCATTCATGTACAAGTTTATGGACGTCAAGTGTTTGATGAAATGTCTTAGTCAATGAAGTATGGATATATGTGTAGCCATTGTGGTGCTTTAGAACTTTTACTTCATGAAATCTCTAACTTATTGTATTATGGATTATGATGTTGGTCATGTATTCAAGAAAGTTATTCTTTGTCAGTTTCTTCCCATCGAGTCCTGGGGGTACTTATACCCAAAAAATATAGCTATATGCCTAGAGTTAGTGTCATATTTTCATGATATCCTCAGTCAAGCCATGATCCATAGAACTCAGTCAGTTATGTGACTCAAAAAAGCTCAGTAATACAGTAATCTCAGTAATATTCTGCCAGTCAATGAAAATTCAGTTAATTTAGTCTAGTTCTGTTCAGTAATCCATGTTCAGTGTCTATTCAGATAGGTGTAGGAATTAGCACCAACTGAACCTAAGGATGGGAACACGCACTGTCAGATGAGGGTGTGATTCTTAGAAGTCATCCTTGCATTCCAGAACTATGTATCCAGTATAGGTTGAGACATCAACACTATCAGATGAGGGTTGTTAAGGTGGATAAACACTGTTAGATGAGGGTCCCACCATTCTCTTTTGGGGACACTGTCAGATGAGGGTCATCATAGCTTGTCCTTACCAGTGGCACGGTATTGACACCCTTCCAATTGGGGTTACAGATTGGACCTCAACACAGCTATATTGCGTTATATGAGGCATGTCATTTAGATGACTACTTCCTATAGTTTCAATTATAGATCAGGACTGTCAGATACAGTCATTTAGTCTCAGTAATAAAACTCAGATGTTCTACAGAATTCAGGACTGTCAGATGCAGTTACCCCAGAATAGAATAAACTCAGCTAGTTCGATTAGAAACTAGACTGTCAGATACAGTCGCTCAGTATTAGTTATTTCAGTTATACGGTTATCAGTATCTCATGTTATCAGTACTCAGATTCAGTAATCATGTTATCACAAACTCAGTTATGTTATTATGTGTTCACATATGTATTCTCATGTTCATGTTGTTCAGTTAGTTAGTATAGTTCACGCATGCGAACCCTTTGTATTCAGCCTACCTCACATGCATACTAGTACATTCAATCGTACTGACATATTTGCACTATGGTGTTTTATACCATAGGTTCAGAAGCACGAGCTCCAGAGTATCAGTAGCATTCTAGTACTCAGCAGTTAGAGTCAATAGTAGGTCCTCATCCTTCGAGGACATGAGCATTATCTTATCATTTCAGTACTTAGTTTATTTTAGTAGTTAGGGTTAGTTAGGGACATGTCCCATCAACTCCTTATTCAGACAGTTAGAGGATTTTCAGACTATCATGTTTAGTTAGTTTATTAGTTTGTTTTGGGTATTTCATACCCCATACAGATGTTATATTTTATTATATATTGTGTCTCAATTTTGAACCTTACGGCCTTACAGCCTTTATTTCTGCATTTACACAGTATATTATGCAGTGTTCAGGTCAGATATCAGTCATGGGTTAGATTGTGGTCCTTCGGGGTCATGAGCACCGTGTAGCATTTTGGGTACCAGATTCGGGCGTTACAAACTTAGTATTAGAGCCTAAGGTTCAATAGTGTCCTAGAAAGTCTAAAAGCCGCATCTAGTAGTCTTGTACATGGGTGTGTTGCGCGCCACATTTATATGCAGGAGGCTATAAGATGTTTTAGGAACAGTTTCCCTTCTTTCAGTATTCATGTCATGCCAGTGAGCATAATCTCAAGCTAATCTCCCAGTCTAATCTGTTTCTCCCTTTCTTTTACAGAACACGCCTCCTAAAAGAAGAAACAAGTATCAGCCAGCCCCTCAGTTCGAAGATCCTTTGGGCGAACATGTTTCTCATGCAGAGTTTAGAGATACATTCACTACTCTTGCTCAGTCAGTTGCTGCTCAGAATAAATGATCAACTGTCATGTCGGCCAACCCAGTAGCCAATTCAGCTGCAGCCAAGATTTAGGACTTCACTCGAATGAATCCTTCATCCTTTCTTGGGTCTAAGTTAGATGTGGACCCTCAGGAATTCATCGATCAGGTTTAGAAGGTTACATACATCATGGGGTTACTCCTAGTGAGAGTGCTGAGTTAGCTACATATCAGTTGCAGGATATTTCCCACACTTGGTACAAGCAGTAGAAGTCAGAAAGGTCAGTTGATGCAGGACCTATAGAGTGGGAGGAGTTTATCACTGCATTCTTAGAGAGCTTCTTTCCCCTAGAGCTGAGAGAAGCTAAGGTGTTAGAATTTATCAACCTCAGGCAGAGCAACATGACGGTGAAAGAGTATTCCCTTAAGTTTACTCAATTAGCCAGATATGCCTCTCATGTGGTTGCAGACAACAGGGCCAAGGTGAGTAAGTTTGTTTCTAGGGTGAATGATAGTGTGGTCAACGAATGTAGGTCTGTGATGTTGAATAGTGACGTGACTTTAGCCAGGCTTATGAATCATGCTCAACAGATATAGGAGCAAAATATTAAGATGAGGGAGAAGCAGAATAAGAGAGCAAGGACAGGTAGTTTCAACTTTGCTCAGCCTAAATCAGAAGGAGGAAATCATTCTCAGTTTCATCCTAAGTCATCAGTTCCAACTTCTTTTTCATCTAGTGCTCCAGCTCCTAAGTTTAGGGATGTTAATAGAGATAGGGCGCCAGTCTCTAAGTCTCAAGGCAGTGTCAACAATGCTCGAACTAATCCCCTTTATTAGACTTATGGTAAAGACCACAAGGGTATTGATAGAGCTGACAGTAATGACTATTTAAGATATGGAAAGCCAGGACACATAGTCAGAGATTGTCCCCATTCAGGTTATCAGGGTCAGCAGAACTATTCCTCAGCTCAGTCTGGTTGCCCAAATCAGCTGGGTGCCACTTTCGGTGTTACTAGTGGGCAATGACCAAACAAAAATTATGCTCTTCATTTCCGATAGGATTAGAAAAATTCTCTTGATGTGGTTACTAGTACGTTACATATCTTTTAATTGCATGTTTATGCTTTGCTAGATCCAGGTGCTTCCTTGTCTTTTGTTACTCCTTATATAGTAGGCAATTTTGAAATCAATCCCAAAATTCTAGCAAAGCCCTTTTCAGTCTCTACCCCAGTGGATAAAACCATCATAGCCCACAGGTATACAGGAACTGTTCGGTTATGATATTTTAGAAAGTCACTTCAGCAGACTTAGTCGAATTAGAGATGACTGATTTTTATTTCATTCTCGGCATGGATTGGCTTCACTCCTACTATGCCACAGTCGACTGCAGAAATAGAATAGTCCAGTTCTGGTTTCTGAATGAACCCGTCTTAGAGTGGAGGGGTAGTACTTCAACGTTCAGAGGTCACCTTATTTTTTACCTTCGGGCAAGGAAAATGATGTCTAAAGAATGTGTCTATCATCTTGTTTGAGTTAAGGAGACTAGTTCCAAAACTCCCAATCTTGATTCAGTCCCAGTCGTGAATGAATGTTCAGATATCTTTCTTGAAGATCTTCCCAGAATTCCTCCCAAAAGGGAAATAGACTTCGATATTGATCTTCTTCCAGATACTCAGCCTATATCTATTCCGCCATACAGAATAAAACCAGCAGAACTTAGAGAATTTAAAGAGTAGTCAAAGGATCTCTTAGATAAGGGGTTCATCAGGCCCAGCCTGTCCTCATGGGGAGCACCAGTCTTATTCGTGTGCAAAAAAGATGGTTCTCTCAGAATGTGCATTAATTACCGTCAGCTCAATAAAGTCACGGTTAAGAAAAAGTATCCACTTCCCCGTATTGACGACTTGTTCGACCAACTTCAGGGTGCCAGTTATTTCTCTAAGATAGACCTCAGATTAGGCTATCATCAACTCAGAATCAGGGAATGTGACGTTCCAAAAGTAGCTCTTCGAACTTGGTATGGTTATTTCAAATTCCTAGTCTTATCCTTTGGTCTTACTAATGCCCCAGCAGCTTTCATGGACTTGATGAACAGGGTGTTCAAGCAGTACTTAGATATGTTCTTCATAGTCTTCATAGATGATTTATGCTCTATTCTCAAAGTGAGCGTGATCATGCAAACCATCTCAAAATTGTACTTCAGACTCTCAGAGATCATCAGTTGTTCGCTAAATTTAGTAAGTGTGAGTTTTGGCTAAGGTCAGTAGCATTCTTTGGTCATATCATTTTTGGTGATGGCATTAGGGTTGATCCTTAAAAGACCGAAGCGATAAGAAACTGGCCTCACCCTGTATCTCCATCAGATATCAGGAGTTTCTTGGGTTTGGCTGGCTATTACAGATGATTTGTTGAGAGATTTTCTTCTATTGCATCCCTTATGTCCAGATTGACTCAGAAGAAGGTCAAGTTTCAGTGGTCGAATCCTTGAGAGAGGATTTTTCAGGAGCTAAAGACTTGACTTACCTCAACGCTAGTCCTAGCTCTTCCAGATGGTTCATATGGGTTTGTAGTATATTTGATGCATCTAGAGTAGGTTTGGGTTGTGTCCTCATGCAGCATGGTAAGGTCATCGCCTACGCCTCCAAACAGGTTAAACCCGATAAGAAGAATTATCCAACTCATGCTCTTGAGTTAATAGTCATAGTATTTTCCTTAAAGATTTGGAGGCATTATCTATATGGTGTTCATGTAGATGTGTTCACAGACCATAAGAGCCTTCAGTACATAGTCTCTCAAAAAGATCTTAACCTCTGCCAGAGAAGGTGGTTAGAGCTCTTGAAAGATTATGAGATGAGTGTCCTTTATCATCCGGGCAAGGCTAATATAGTGGCTAATGCTTTCAGTAGACTGTCTATGGGTATGTTGCTCATTTTGAGGACAATAAGAAGAGGTTATCTCAGGAAGTCCATCAGCTTACCAGACTAGGTGTTCGCTTAGTCGATACAGAGGAGGGTGATATATGGGTTCAGAGTAGTTCAGAATCATCTCTAGTTTCTGAGGTAAAAGAAAAACAAGATAGAGATCCTAGTCTAGTCAAGTTGAAAGAGTCAGTCAAGGATCATAAGGTTGAGGTTATCTCCTAGGGGGAGATGGTGCTCTGCATTGTCAAGGTCGTCTGTGTGTTCCAAGTGTAGATGACTTGAGGCAGCAAATTCTTGAAGAAGTGCATGGTGCGCGCTACTCTATTTATCCAGGGGCCACAAAGATGTACCGTGACTTGCGGGAGATCTATTGGTAGAGTGGGATAAAAAGAGATATTGCAGAGTTTGTGGCTAAGTACTCTACATGTTAGCAGGTTAAGATAGAGCATCAAAAGCCTAATGGTCCCATGCAAGAGTTAATTATTCCCACCTAGAAATGGGAAGAAGTGAACATGGACTTTGTGATAGGTTTACCACGTACTCGCCATCAGCATGATTTAGTTTGGGTCATTGTAGACAGGATGATCAAATCAGCTCATTTTCTTCCAGTTCATACCTCTTATTCAGCTGAGAACTATACTAAACTCTATATTAGGGAATTAGTTAGATTATATGGTATTTTACTGTCCATTATTTTAGACAAAGGTACCCAGTTCACCTCTCACTTCTGGAAAGCGTTCCAAAAGGTTCTTGGTTCCAAAATTCATCTCATTACAAGTTTTAATCCCCAGATAGATGGTCAAGCAGAAAGGACCATTCATACCTTTGAGGATATGCTAAGGGCTTGTGTAATTGATTTCAAGGAAAGTTGGGATGACCACTTGCCTTTGATTGAGTTTGCATACAATAACAGTTATTATTCTAGTATTCAGATGGCTCCATTCGAAGCTCTCTATGATAGGAGATGCAGATATCTAGTCGGTTGGTTCGAAGTTAGTGAGGCCTCAGTCATAGGTCCTGACTTGGTATTCGATGCCTTAGAAAAAGTTTAATTAATCAGAGACAGACTTCAGGCTACTCAGAGCCGACATAAGTCTTATGCGGATGTACATAAAAAAGATCTCGAGTTCAAAATTAGTGACTTTGTCTATCTAAAAATCTCTTCCATGAAGGGAGTAAAGATATTCGGCAAGAAGGGAAAGCTTAGTCCCAGATATATCGATCCCTTCAAAATTCTCAGTCGCTTTGGCAAAGTAGCATATGAGCTCGTATTGCCTTCAGATCTAGCCTCAGTTCACCCAGTCTTCCATGTCTTTTTTCTCAAGAAATGCATAGGTGACTCAGAAGATGTAGTCCCTATTCAGAGCATAGATATTCAGAACAGTCTCTCTTATGAAAAAATTCCAGTCAAAATCCCTGACTACCAGATTCGTAGACTAAGGAATAAAGAAGTCTCTCTAGTCAAAATTCTTTGGCTGAATTAGTCCATTGAGGGAGATACTTGGGAAGCAGAAGCAGAAATGCGAACCAAGTACCCTCACATCTTCTCCACAAACTCAAACTCAGCTCAAGGTAATAATTTTCCTTAAGCTTATTCAGTTTAATGTTCATATTTCTATTATAAACTTCGTACCAAGTACCATTACATATTCAATCATGTATTTATATGTCAGCTCATTCATGTATTCATGCATTAGATATGCATGTTCAATATGATAAAACCAGCTTATTAGTGGTGTTAGACATGAAATCATTCTTTAGTTGTGCATGTCTAGTATGTACTTTCAGTTATCCTTTCTCTCAGTCTAATCAGTCTTATTCGAGGAAAAATGTTCCCAAGGGGGAGATATTGTAATACCACAAAAAATGCAAATCAATATTAGCGCCATATTTCAAGCTTATGCATAGTACATCATTGTTCTTTGGCAGTTTCATAATCAAGTTTGATTTTAATTAAGGTCTCAAATACGTCCTAGCTATTAGGCGAATCAAAACATTCTTTACCGATTGAATTCTTGGGAAGGAAATTGGTATAGTAAACTTCAAACAAGTATATATCTTGTTATACTATGAATTTTTAATCTCATCACCCACCAACAGATAGATAATTGAATTAGCTTCCTAACGATACCAATTTCGCCCAAATCTAATATCGGAGCAAAAAGTTATACCTATTTTACTCCAGCATGTTAGCCTGGCAACTAAGTGATGACATGAGATGATGGATTATCACATATCTAATGACTTATCAGCTAATGTCGTCAGCCTTATTGAAAAAGTTATAAATTGCAGCATCAAGTGATGACATGAGCTGGCAACTTATCACATATGTGACGACATTAACCCAATGTCGCTAGATGTAGAATTTAGTATTTTCCAAATGATTTTGGAGGGGTATTTTGGTATTTTACCTTTACCCCAAAGCTCCATAAACACCGAATTTAGCCTTCATTTCACCAAAATACATTCTTTTCTCTCAAATTCTCTCAAGAACAAGAAGAGGAGTTTTCAATTCAAGATCCAAATCTCAAGGATTCTTCAATCAATCTTCCCAAATCAAGTATCAAGGTATGTCATGTGTTGATTCATGGATCTCTTTCACCCATGAAGCTCAAGAATCTCTTTTTGAAATCCAAGATTTGTGTATTGATAAATGTTCATGATTTAAGTTACATTGAAATTTATGTTCATGTTGTTGTGGGGTTTTGATTCATGTTTTAAATTACATATTCCAATGATTGACCCTAGTATATGAAGATTTGCATAGTAATAATAATGATAAACCTCCTTTAATTTACAAGTTGATTGATGTATCAATGATTATTGGATGTGTTAATGACGGTATAACCAAAGCATGCTCCCCATGTGTTTGGCTAAATGACTATGTGAAGGAAAAATGCCAAACTAGTATAATACTATGAAATCTCCATTTATGTACAAGTTTATGCATGTCAAGTGTTTGATGAAATGTCTTAGTCAATGAAGTATGGATATATGTGTAGCCATTGTGGTGCTTTAGAACTTATACTTTATGAAATCTCCAACTTATTGTATTATGGATTGTGATGTTGGTCATGTATTCAAGAAAGTCATGCTTTGTCAGTTTCTTCCCATTGAGTCCTGAGGGTACTTGTACCCAAAAAATATAGCTGTGTGCTTAGAGTTAGTTTCATGTTTTTCCAATATCCTCAGTCAAGCCATGATCCATAGAACTCAGTCAGTCATGTGACTCAGGAAAGCTCTGTAATACTGTAATACCCTGGGAAATTTTTTATTGAAATTTTGTGCGTAAACGTGTTGGGTTCTATATTCTAGAATGAATTATAAATTTTCCGTGTAGAATATCTTAGATTATGACACACCATTTCATAGAGTATCGAATAAGATTTCCAATGATATGTGGATCATCCAAAACGGACACCCGAACGACGAGTTATGAACATTCCGATCGAACCATGAATAGTAGTAAACAGTAGAACGTGCAGGAAACAGTACTAAGGCCAGGCGTATTTTTGATCCAACTTTAAATGATCATAACTCCTCGTACACAATGATCTGGGTGAGATACTATATATCAATAGAAAGATATGAGAGTCCTCTTTCTAATTTGGATATCGGAGTAAAACGTTATGGTTGATCTACTTCAGACTATCAAAATAGTCCACCAAAGGATAGATTTGAGAATTATTTAATTTTTAGGGGCGTTTTGGTTATCCCCCCTTACCCAAAATCCATCCAAACCGTATATTAAAGCCAATTAGAAGCATTATATGTTATATTTCATCAAATTCCCTCAAAAAGAAAATCCTAAGCTCCTATATCTAACTTCAAGAACCTCCAAAGTTCTCCATTAATTCTGCAAATTTATTCAAGATTCCAAGTTTCTAGTTCAAGAACTCCAAGAACCATTATTCAAAGGCACAATTAAAATCTAAAAAATGAGTATCGATCTAAAGTTCATTATTCAAGGTACGTGGGGTTTTTCAATAAGAACTCTCTTTCGTTCTTGTGCCCAAAAGTAATTTTCTTTACAAAGGCATGATTTTTATTTGATTTTTTACGAATTTGAAGCATGAACCCTTATCTTATGATGATTATTATGAAATCTTGATGTTTATAATTTTGAAAGATGAATTTACATGTGTGGAGATATAAAGCATGAATCTTGAACGATATTTATCATGATTTTGATATTTGGGTCGTGAATCCCCATTGGAAATTGTGTTTTTTTTGAGAAAGTGTGTTTTATAAGCACGTTGATGTTAAATATTTGAGATATTTTGAGTGATTTGACCTTTTGGTCTTAATGGAGTTGTTTTGAACTCGAGTGTGAAAGAAATCCACAACATGGTTGACTTTAATAGATGGGAAGCATGATGGCTCCCGATGTATATTTATATATTACTGAAATTATTTTGTTGTGGATTGTCTTTGAAATGATCTGAGCTAAGTTCGTGAGAAATCTTTAGCACCGAGTGGGAGGTATAAAGCGACCTTACTTTCCTAGAACTACGTGTCCCGTAGGAGTGAGCCTGAGGTTGATTTATATAGTGATCAGTAGTTTGTGTGGATTTGATATCGATAGTCCTACTCTGATGGCAAGGATAGGACGGCTCTCCCCAATGTGGGTTGTATGTTGGACACTATGTAGCTCACATGGTTTAGGTCGGTTATAGGATCTCCCAGTGTGTGTGTGTTTCCTTGTGTCTATGGTGAATGGTGAAGTGATTTGAAAGTGGAATTGTGAAAGTTTCTTTCGAAAGATTTAAATGATATTTACATTATGAGAATTGATATTCTTGATGAACTGAAAGTGATTGACTAATTATATGATGACTCATATGTGTTATAGTACTTATTTCATCCTCTTATGATTATGATGATTTTCTTCAGGCTATTTGAGTCTTTCATATATCCTGCATATTTCTTATAAATATTTATGATGATGATGTTTATACAACTGCATACACCCCCATATACTCGGTTCCTTTCCATGGTACTGACCCACATCTTCAGATGTGGGCTGTATTTTCTCAGAATGTAGGTTCAGGTGCTCAGTTCTAGGTTCGACAGTGATTCTTCGGGCATGCTATTCTACATCCTCTATCATGGTGAGTCCTTATGTTTCGAGGAAGTAATGTCTGATGTTGGTTTTACAAAATTATTTACATTTGATAACAGAGTATGAGTTAGTTGTGGCATGTCTCAATGGCTTGCTGGTTTTATTGATTTTTTTAGAGGCTTGTCAGACTAGTATAGATGTTAGGAGTTGACTAATAAGTCATATTTTGTTATCTTTCTGAAATTTTTTTATTTTTGGATGATAATTACTCTATTGATATTTGAGGGTTATTTATGGAAACCCCATTGATTTGTGTTGAACTGAATGAAAATGGCTCAAAGGGTTAGCTTGGGGCTACTCGTAACCTTAAGCACTGTGTGACACTCCGGGACCCATTTTTTGGGGTTTTACAAACTTGGTATCAGAGCCTAAGGTTTTAAGGTTTCCTAGGGAGTCTGACAAGCCGCGTTAAGTAGAGTCTTGATCATCGGTGTGTAGCGTACCACATCTATGAGCAAGAGACTACAAGACATTTTAGGAAAAAGTGTGATTCTTTCTTTCAGAAGTCTATCGTTCTTAAAGTGTCTCTCCCTGCTATTGATTCGTTCTCTCCTTTTTTAGAAATATACCTCTATTGATTGTCGGACCTAAGTGGTCAAGTTTCAATTTTTGGGTGCATCCATTTTTGAGTGGTCTGGGAATTCTGTGTCATCCAAGAGTCATTTTATCTCTTACCTTAAAGCTAGAAAGCTTATTTCCAAGGGGTGTATTTACCATTTGGTTAGAGTCAAAGACACTAAGTCTGAGACTCCAACTCTCCAATCTATTAACGTCGTCAATGAGTTTTCTGATGTCTTTTTGGATGATCTCCCAAGGATACCTCCTGATAGAGAGGTAGAGTTCGGGATTGATCTTCTTCCCGATACTCAGCCTATTTCTATTCCTCCTTATCATATGGCCCCTGTAGAATTTAAGAAGTTAAAAGAGCAACTCAAAGATCTACTAGATAAGGGTTTCATAAGGCCCAGTGTTTCTCCTTAGGGTGCTCCTGTGTTGTTTGTGAGAAAGAAAGATGGCTCTTTGCGTATATGCATTGATTACCACCAACTGAATAAAGTCACCATAAAAAATAAGTACCCCTTTCCGAGAATAGATGATTTGTTTGACCGATTTCAAGGTGCAAGTTACTTCTCAAAGATAGACCTTGGTTTCGACTATCATCAACTCAAAGTTAGGGAGTGTGACATCCCGAAAACCGCTTTCCGAACTCGTTATGACCATTTTGAGTTTCTTGTTATGTCTTTTGGGTTAACTAATTCCCCAATAGCTTTCATGGACCTCATGAATTGAGTGTTCAGACCATATCTGGATATGTTTATCATAGTGTTCATCGATGATATACTGGTGTACTCCCGTAGTAAGGTTGAACATTCTGATCATCTCCGAACTGTCTTGCAAACCCTTAGAGATCACAAGTTATTTTCCAAGTTCAGTAAGTGTGAGTTTTGGCTAAGGTCAGTTTCCTTTTTGGGTCATATCATTTCTTCCGAGGGTATTAGAGTTGATCTCCAAAAGACTGAAGCTGTTAGAAATTGGTCTAGACCTATTTCTCCGATTGATATCCGAAGTTTCTTAGATTTAGATGGCTATTACCGCCGTTTTGTTGAGGGTTTCTCCTCTATAGCGTCTCCTATGACTCGATTGACCCAAAAGAAAGTAAAGTTCTTATGGTCCGAATCTTGTAAGAAGAGTTTTCAGGAGTTGAAGACTCGACTCACTTCAGCCTCTATTTTGACTTTGCCTAATGGAGTTGATGGTTTTGTGGTGTACTGTGATGCTTTGAGAGTTGGGTTGGATTGCGTATTGATGCAGAAGGGTAAGGTGGTAGCTTATTCTTCTAGACAGTTAAAACCCCATGAGAAAAATTACCCCACCTATGACCTTGAGTTGGCTGCTGTTGTGTTTGCTTTGAAAATCTGGAGACATATTTGTATGGTGTCCATGTTGATGTTTTCACTGATCATAAGAGTCTGCAGTATGTGTTTACCCAGAGAGAATTGAATCTTAGGCAAAGACAATGGTTAGAATTGTTAAAGGACTATGATATGAGCGTGTTGTACCATCCGAGCAAGGCCAATGTTGTGGTGGATGCCCTAAGTAGAGTGTCCATGGGTAGTGTTTCGCATGTGTTAGAAGGTATGAAAGAGTTGGCTCGTGATGTACATTGTTTGGCTAGATTGGGGGTTAGGTTGTTTGACTCTGCTAAAGGTAGTATAGGGGCTCAGAGTAGTTCCGAATCCTCCCTGGTTTCAGAAGTGAAGGAAAAACACTACTTAGATGCTAGTTTGGTCAGACTGAAGGAGTCAGTCAAGGACCAAAAAGTAGAGGTTTTCTCCCAAGGGGGAGATGGTATGTTGAGATTGCAGGGTAAATTGTGTGTCCCGAATGTTGATGATCTGAGATAGAGGATTATGGCTGAAGTGCATGGGGTGCAATATTCTATTCATCCTGGTGCCACCAAGATATACCGTGACTTACGGGAAATCTATTGGTGGAGTGGCATGAAGAAAGATATAGCAGCGTTTGTAGCTAAGTATGCAACATGCCAACAGGTTAAGGTTGAACACCAAAGACCTAGTGGTATGATGCAAGAGTTTAGTATTCCCACCTGGAAGTGGGAAGAGATAGATATGAACTTCGTGATTGGTTTACCTCCTTCTCCACGCCATCATGATTCCATTTGGGTTATGGTTGATAGGTTGACTAAGTCTGCTCATTTATTTCCTGTTCATACTTCATATACTGCTGAGGATTACACTAGATTGTATATCCAAGAGCTAGTCAGACTGCATGGAGTTCCCTTGTCTATCATTTCGGATAGGGGTACTCAGTTCACTTCATAATTTTGGAAAGCTTTTCAGAAGGGTCTTGGTCCCCAAGTGCTTTTGAGTTCTATTTTTTATCTGCAGAACGATGGTCAGGCTGAGCGGACCATCCAGACCTTAGAGGATATGTTGAGAGCTTGTGCACTTGACTTTAAGGAAAGTTGGGATGATCACTTACCGTTGATAGAGTTTGCTTACAATAACAGTTTCTACTCTAGTATTGGTATGGCTCTGTTTGAAGCCTTATATGGGAGGAAGTGTAGATCACCCATAGGTTGGTTCGAGGTGGGTGAAGCGGCTGTGAGTGGTCCTGATTCGGTATTTGAGGCTATGGAAAAATTTAAGTTGATTAGGGAAAGGTTGAAAACTGCGCAAAGTCGTGAGAAGTCATATGCGGATGTTAGAAGGAGAGACCTTGAGTTTGAAGTTGGTGACCTAGTGTATCTGAAAATTTCACCCATAAGGGGGGTGAAGAGATTCGAAAAGAAGGGGAAGCTTAGTCCCCATTATGTTGGTCCTTACAAAATTCTTAGCCGTGTGGGTAAGGTAGCTTATGAGGTCGAGTTGCCTTCCGAGTTGTCCTCTGTTCATCCAATATTTCATGTCTCCATGCTTAGAAAGCATATTAGCAATGCTGTGGTAGTGGATTCCTCTGTGAGTGCTGACATTCAAGTAAATCTCTCTTTTGATGAGATTCCTGTTGAGATTCTTGATTTCAGTGTCCGAAGACTAAGGAACAAAGAAGTTTCCTTGGTCAAAGTGTTGTGGCGAAACCAATCTATTGAGGGTGCAACTTGGGAAGTTGAGGCGGATATGCAATCCAAGTACCCGCACCTATTTTCCGCGAACTTCGATCAAGCCGAAGGTACCATTCTTTCCTAAATCATGCACTTTTGATAAAAGTTACAGCAGTTCAGCTGTCATTTATTATATGTTCAGCTGTAGTTTCTTGAATTTAAGCATTCTATGTTGCATTTGGAGTGAGAAACGATGTGGTGATGAGTCTAACGAATGGTTTCAGTGGTATGCTCTATTCCCTATCTAATCTTGGAATGTCTAGCGTCATTCGAGGATGAATGTTTCCAGGGGGGATGATATAATACCCCGAGAAATTTTTTGTTAAAATTTTATGCGTAAACGTGTTGGGTTCTATCTTCTAGAATGAATTATAAATTTTTCGTGCGGAATGTCTTAGATTATGACCCACCATTGCGTAGAGTATCGAATAATCTTTCCAACAATACGTGGTTCATCCAAAATGGACACCTGAGCGACGAGTTATGAACATTCCGATCGAACCGTGAATAGTAGTAAACAGTAAAATGTGCAGGAAAAAGTACTGAGGCCTGGCGTATTTTTTCTCTAAATTTAAATGATCATAACTCCTCGTACACAATGATCTGGGTGAGATACTATATATCAACGGAAATATATGAGAGTCCTCTTTCTAATGAAATTGGTTTCATCGAATTTGGATATCGGAGTAAAACGTTATGGTTGATCTACTTTAGACTATCAAAACAGTCCACCAAAGGACAGATTGGAGAATTATTTGATTTTTAGGGGCGTTTTGGTCTTTTCTCCCTCCTAAAATCCATCCAAACCTTATATTAAAGCCTATTAGAAGCATTATATGTTATATTTCATCAAATTCCCTCAAAACGAAAACCCTAAGCTCCTACATCCAACTTCAAGAACCTCCAAAGTTCACCATTAATTCTGCAAATTTATTCAAGATTCCAAGTTTCTAGTTCAAGAACTCCAAGAACCATTATTCAAAGGCACAATTAAAATCTAAAAAATGAGTATCGATCTAAAGTTCATTATTCAAGGTACGTGGGGTTTTTCAATAAGAACTCTCTTTCGTTCTTGTGCCCAAAAGTAATTTTCTTTACAAAGGCATGATTTTTATTTGATTTTTTAGGAATTTGAAGCATGAACCCATATCTTATGATGATTATTATGAAATCTTGATGTTTATAATTTTGAAAGATGAATTTACATGTGTGGAGATATAAAGCATGAATCTTGAACGATATTTATCATGATTTTGATATTTGTGTCGTGAATCCCCATTGGAAATTGTGTTTTTTTTGAGAAAGTGTGTGTTATAAGCACGTTGATGTTGAATATTTGAGATATTTTGAGTGATTTGACCTTTTGGTCTTAATGGAGTTGTTTTGAACTCGAGTGTGAAAGAAATCCACAACATGGTTGAGTTTAATAGATGGGAAGCATGATGGCTCCCGATGTATATTTATATATTACTGAAATTATTTTGTTGTGGATTGTCTTTGAAATGATCTGAGCTAAGTTTGTGAGAAATCTTTAGCACCGAGTGGGAGGTATAAAGCGACCTTACTTTCCTAGAACTACGTGTCCCGTAGGAGTGAGCCTGAGGTTGATTTATATAGTGATCAGTAGTTTGTGTGGATTTGATATCGATAGTCCTACTCCGATGGCAAGGATAGGACGGCTCTCCCCAACGTGGGTTTTATGTTGGACTCTATGTAGCTCACATGGTTTAGGTCGGTTATAGGATCTCCCAGTGTGTGTGTGTTTCCTTGTGTCTATGGTGAATGGTGAAGTGATTTGAAAGTGGAATTGTGAAAGTTTTCTTTCGAAAGATTTAAATGATATTTACATTATGAGAATTGATATTCTTGATGAACTGAAAGTGATTGACAAATTATATGATGACTCACATGTGTTATAGTACTTATTTGATCTTCTCATGATTTTGATGATTTTCTTCAGGCTATGTGAGTCTTTCATATATCCTGCATATTTCTTATAAATATTTATAATGATGATGTTTATACAACTGGATACACCACCATATACTCGATTCCTTTCCATGGTACTGACCCACATCTTTAGATGTGGGATGCATTTTCTCAGAATATAGGTTCAAGTGCTCAGTTCCAGGTTCGACAGTGATTCTTCGGGCACACTGTTCTATATCTTTTGTCATGGTGAGTCCTCATATTCCGAGGACGTGATGTCTGATGTTGGTTTCATGAAATTGTTTACATTTTGTAATTGAGTATGAGTTAGTTGTGGCATGTCTCAATGGCTCGCTAGTTTTATTGATTTTCGTAGAGGCTTTTCAGACTAGTATAGATGTTGGGAGTTGACTAATAAGTCGTATTTTGTTATCTTTCTGAAATTCTTTTATTCTTGGATGATGATTACTCTGTTGATATTTGAGGGTTATTTATGGAAACCCTGCTGATTTGTGTTGAACTGAATGAAAATGGCTCAAAGTGTTAGCTTGGGGATACTTGTAGCCTCAAGCACCGTGTGATGCTCTGAGACCCATTTTTCTGGAGTGTAACAAATACAGTAATCTCAGTACTATTTCATCAGTCAATAGAAACTCAGTTAATTCAATCCAGTTCAGTTCAGTAGTCCATATTCAGTGTCTATTCAGATAGGAGAAGGAATTAGCACCAAGTAAGGAAGGGAACACACACTGTCAGATAAGGGTGTGATTCTTAGAAGTCATCCTTGCATTCCAGAATTATGTATCCAGCATAGGTTGAGACATCAACACTGTCAGATAAGGGTTGCTGAGGTGGATAAACACTGTCAGATGAGGGTCCCATCATTCTCTTTTAGGGACACTACCAGATGAGGGTCACTTATAGCTTGTCCTTAATAGTGATGCAGTATTGACACCCTTCCAATTGGGGTTATAGATTGGACCCCAACACTAATATATTGCATTATATAGGGCATGTCAGTTAGATAACTACTTCCCACAGTTTCAGTTACAAATCAGGACTGTCAGATATAGTCATTCAGTCTCAGTAATAGAACTCAGATAGTTCTACAGAATTTAGGACTGTCAGATGCAGTCACCCCAGAACAGAACAAAACTCAGGTAGTTCTATCAGAAACTAGACTTTTAGATACAGTCGCTCAGTATTAGTTATTTTAGTTATACGGTTATCAGTATCTCATCTTATCAGTACTCAGATTCAGTAATCATGTTATCACGAACTCAATTACATTTATTATGTATTCACACATGTATTCTCACATTCATGTTGTTCAGTCATTTATATAGTTCATGCATGTGAACCCTTTGCATTCAGCCTACCTCACATGCATACCAGTACATTCAATTGTATTGACGTATTTGCTCTATAGTGTTTTATACCATATGTTTAGAAGCACGAGTTCTAGAGCATCAGTAGTATTCCAGTACTCAGCAATTTGAGTCAACAGTGAGTCCTCATCCTTCGAGGACATGAGCATTATCTTATTATTCTAGTACTTAGTTTATTTCAGTAATTTGAGTTAGTTGGGGGCATGTCCCATCAACTCCTTATTCAGACAGTTAGAGGCTTTTTAGACTATCATGTTCAGTCAGTTTATTAGTTTGTTTTGGGTATTTCATACCCCGCGTAGATGTTATATTTTATTTGATATTGTGTCTCAGTTTTGAACCTTATGGCCTTACAACCTTTATTTCCGCATTTACACAGTATATTATAAAGTGTTCAGGTACAGATATCAGTCATGGGTTAGCTTGTGGTTCTTCGAGGTCATGAGCAGTTGGGGCATATCTCAATGGCTCGCTGGTTTTATTAATTTTCTTAGAGGCTTGGCAGACTAGTATAGATGTTGTGAGTTGACTAATAAGTCATATTTGTTATCTTTCTGAAATTCTTTTATTCTTGGATGATGATTACTTTGTTGATATTTGAGGGTTATTTATGAAAACCCCATTGATTCATGTTGAACTGAATGAAAATGGCTCAAAGGGTTAGCTTGGGGCAACTTATAGGCTCAAGCACCGTGTGACGCTTCGGGACCCATTTTCGGGGCATTACAAAGTTGGTATCAGAGCCTAAGGTTTTAAGGTGTCCTAGGGAGTTTGACAAGCCGCGTTAAGTAGAGTCTTGATCATCGGTGTGTAGCGCGCCACATCTATAAGCAAGAGGCTACAAGACATTTTAGGAAAAAGTGTGATTCTTTCTTTTAGAAGTCTATCGTGCTTAACGTGTCTCTCTCTGCTATTGATTCGTGCTATCCTCTTTCAGAAATATGCCTCCACGTCGAGCGAGAGAAAAGAATGATGGTCAGCAACCTCAACCCACTGACCCATTGAATGGAAATATGTCTCATACTGAATTTTGGGCAGCCAAATCGTCCCTTGTGTCTTAAGTGTGGTAGGGCTCATTCGGGTAAGTGTTGGGGTGAGAAGAGGGCTTTTTTCTGGTGTGGTGACATGGGTCACAGAGTTAGAGATTTTCCATAGGATGGACAAGGGCATCATGACTATCGCCCTCAGACCCAGACTCAGACTGTTAGTGCTCCAGTTCCAGCGACTCGCCTAGCCCCAGCTTAGGGCGCCTCTTCTAGCAATGCTAGCAGACAGCGCCAGAATAGATTCTATGATTTACCATCCCGCCAGGAACAGAGGACTCTCCCGATGTTGTTACTGGTATGCTTCATATATTTCAGTTTGATGTGTATACTTCGTTGGATCCTGGATCCAGTTTCTCATATGTTACACCTTTGATTGCTGTGAATTTTGAAATGAGTCCTGAGATTATTCTTGAGCCTATCCTAGTTTCTACCCCAGTGGGTGATTCGATTGTTGCCCACAAAGTGTATAAAAAGTGTCCTGTTACCGTTCTTCATAGAGTCTTGTTGGCTGATCTGATTGAGTTAGACATGGTAGATTTTAATGTGATTCTGGGTATGGACTGGCTGTATTCTTCTTATGCCTCTATTGATTGTCGGACCCGAGTGGTCAAGTTTCAATTTCCAGGTGGATCTGTGTTTGAGTGGTCTGGAAATTCATTGTCACCGAAGAGTCATTTTATCTCTTACCTCAAAGCTAGAAAGCTTATTTCCAAGGGGTGTATTTACCATTTGGTTAGAGTCAAAGACACTAAGTCTAAGACTTCAACTCTCCTGTCTGTTAACATCGTTAATGAGTTTTCTGATGTCTTTTTGGATGATCTCCCAGGGATACCTCCTGATAGAGAGATAATGTTCGGGATTGATCTTCTTCCCGATACTTAGCCCATTTCTATTCCTCCTTACCGTATGGCCCCTGCAGAACTTTAAGAGTTGAAAGATCAACTAAAAGATCTACTAGATAAGGGCTTCATAAGGCCCAGTGTTTCTCCTTGGGGTGCTCTTGTGTTGTTTGTGGGAAAGAAAGATGGCTCTTTGCGTATGTGCATTGATTACCTCCAATTGAATAAAGTCACTGTAAAAAATAAGTACCTCCTTCCGAGAATAGATGATTTCTTTGACCAATTTCAAGGTACAAGTTATTTCTCAAAGATAGACCTTCGTTCCGGCTATCATCAACTCAAAGTTAGGGAGTGTGACATCCCGAAAACCACAGTTCAAACTCGTTATGGCCATTTTGAGCTTCTTGTTATGTCTTTTGGGTTAATTAATGCCCCAGCAGCTTTCATGGACCTCATGAATTGAGTGTTCAGACCATATCTGGATATGTTTATCATAGTGTTCATCGATGATATAATGGTGTACTCCCGTAGTGAGGATGAACATTCTGATCATCTCCTAACTTCTTGCAAAACCTTAGAGATCACAAGTTATTTGCCAAATTCAGTAAGTGTGAGTTTTAGCTAAGGTTAGTTGCTTTTCTGGGTCATATCATTTCTTTCGAGGGTATTAGAGTTGATCCCCAAAAGACCAAAGCTCTTAGAAATTGGCCTAGACCTATTTCTCCGATTGATATCAAAAGTTTCTTGGGTTTAGCTGGCTATTACCACTGTTTTGTTAAGGGTTTCTCCTCTATAGCATCTCTTATGGCTCGGTTGACCAAAAAGAAAGTAAAGTTTTTATGGTCTGAATCTTGTGAGAAGAGTTTTCAAGAGTTGAAGACTTGACTCACTTCAGCCCCTGTTTTGACTTTGCCTGATGGTGTTAATGGTTTTGTGGTGTACTGTGATGCTTCGAGAGTTGGGTTGGGTTGCGTATTGATGCAGAAGTGCAAGGTGATAGCTTAATTAAAAGTCAGACACTAAACTTAATTTGGAGTGATGTGCGGTGTAAAAGTTATCGCACAAGTTTAAGTGTTCATCGCATTGGGCATCAGACACATGAAACAGTGAGCCTATGTGTTATGGTTGGAGTCGCACATGTTATTGCACAAAGGTAAGTATACGACGCACAAGCAATCACCAACATTAAGGTGTGTGCCACCTAAGGTATCACACAAGTTAGGTTAGGTGCCGCATAGGCAGTCTCACAAGTGAAACAGTGGGTATAGGCTATGTGTTAGGCGATGCACAATGCATAGCCTAGTTAAATTTGGGCACCGCACAAGGGATAATATGATTTAGGTAGTTTCGACACCCACTTTATCTCCTAATTGAGCCAGTGGGAAAGGTCCATACCATGGGGCTTTGCCCCCGCACCCCCATCGAGGTCAGAGGTGGGCTTTGGGATTGGGCCTGTTGGCCCGATCCCTACTCTACCACTATAGACCTCATTGAAAATCACAAAATAAAGTTGCACCATGAAACTTTTGGGGTCGTATTAACATAATTCGGGTCACAACTCTAACAAGAATCATGACTCAAACTTTACACATTTGACCACTCCAACTTATCTGTAATGTTCACGTTACTCCTAAACTTACCACCTTTAACATGACTCACTTTCAAAATGAATTTGGTACCAATCACCTCCTTAGTACTTCATGTACCTACACTTAATAAAAAACAACTAAAAATGATTAGAAGGATGGGTTGCCTCCCACCAAGGATCGTAGATTCAGTTGTGGCTTGACTTTTATTTTTACATTTTTGTTTAATATGATAAAATAAAAATAAAATCATGGGTTGCCTCCCATGCAATGCTTGATTTAATATAACGGCATGACTCGATTATCTTGACTACTCAGACTTTGTCAAGATACATCAATGATACCATTTGTACCTCATCTTCATAGAATACATCAACGATTGAGAAAACACTCATCATCTTTTGTTGTTTCATAGATTTACACACTTCAAAACTAACATATTTCCCATTGAGCCTAAATATCAGCTCATTCAACTCCAAGTTAACTAACACTCTCCAGTTGCTAGGAACGGCCTGCCCAAAATTATGGGTACTTCAAAGTCCACTTTCCAATCAAGAATTATAAAGTTGGCAGGAAATATAAAATTGGCCACCTTTAAAGCACATCATGTAGAATCCCAAATGGCCTTTTCACTGATCTATCCTTCATTACAAGTCACATGTTTGTGGGTGTGGGGTCTCCCAAATCCAATTTATTATAAACAACTAGCGACATCAGATTGATTCTAACTCCCAGATCATATAAGACCCTAGAAAAATCCAGAGACTCAATCGTATAAGGGATGGTGAATGCTCTTGGGTCTGCCTTCTTCTTCTCCAGTGACCTTGTATAAATAACACTACAATGATGGAGATTATCCACCAGTTTGTAGCTTACCGCTCTTTTCTTCATCACAAGATCTTTCATAAATTTAGCATATCCTGGCATCTGCTCAAGTGCTTCAACTAAAGGCATGTTCACTGTTAATTGCTTCAACATAGCCATGAATTTGTTAAACTTTCCTTCATCTTCTTTCTTCTTTAATTATTATGGAAAAGGGGGGTAGTGGCCTTGGGATTTAAACTGGAGTAACTTTTACCTTCTTTCTTATGCTTTGCTCTACATCACTAACATACTACAGCTTAGGTGGTTGTTCCACTTCCACACTCTTTTTTTCCCGAACCTCCCAACTCCACAGGCACCACTGAAGATTCATCAACCATCTCCCAATCCATTTCAACCGCATCAGTAGGAGAGGATGCTCCTAATCCTAAACTAGATAACATCTTACCACTCCTAGTGGTAATACCCATACATGATCTATCAGTCCTTAGATTTTGAACTATATCACTTGGTAGAGTCCTATTTTGTCTTTGGTTGAATGCTATGGATAATTGGCTCATTTGCTGCTCCAGTTGTTTAATAGCAGTTGAGTGCAAATTTACTAGTGGACTCATGAAAGATATATCACTCTTCATTATAATCACCCCAGAATTGGTCGCCTCAACTCCCTTTAATAGTTTCTCCATTATGTCCTCCATGGATATTTTGCCTGAACTGGTAGCAGCATTATCATAGTTTCCAGGAGGTACATACAGTCCACCCCTATCACTTTTATTCTTCCAATCTCCTTGATGGTTCTAACCTTGGTTTCCTTGATCACCAGTCCGAAAACCCCCTGGTTATGCAAGTAGTTAGCCTCTTCCTCGGTGTTTGATTCAGATCCCTTACTGTGGGACCCCACAAATTTTACCTTTTCTACATTCCCTGATAGCAGATATTTCATGAGCAGATCCATCTAGGTTTTTATGTGAGCCATATCTTGATCATGCTTCTCTTCTCTCCTATGCTTCTCTACTGATATTACATAAGGCCCAGTATTCTTGCTACCAAAAAATCTCTGGTATGCCAAGCTCTACTTGTCTAAGTCATTTTTTCTAACATGTCCATAGCCTCAGTAAAGGTGATCTCCATAAAAGCTACTCCTACAGTATTATCCACTATTGGCTTTGTAAGTGAGTTCAAAGCTCTGTAGAATATTTCCATCAAGTGTTCATCGGTCCTATTATGGTTTGGGCATTGATTCAACTTTTTTTTAAACCTTTCCCAAGTCTTATGCAAAGATTCATTAGCCAATTGCCAAAAGTTGTTGATCTCATCCCTCAACTGTAACATTTTCGAGGGTGGAAAGAGCCTTTCTAGGAAATCTCCTTTCAATTGCCTCTAATTTATTATAGAATCAGGAGTCATCATATTCAACTACATAGTTGCCTTTCCAGATAGAGACAGTGGGAACAATCTCAAATGAATAACATTTTGTCCCGCTTTAAGATTATCAAACGACTTACAAATATTGATGAAATTCACCAAATATAGATTTGGATCATCACCAGGTAATCCACCAAAGAGTCCTTTCAAGTTCTGTAGCTGGATCATCGTACTGGTGATGTTGAATTTCACCCTAGGAGCTAGTGGTGGTAGAATTATTGCCCCTATAGCTCCAGCTCCATTTAAATTATCCTCATCATTGTCATTATCAAACTGCACAGCTTGGCGGTCTAGTTTTCCTCTGAATGGACAATTTTGATTTATAGGTGCAACTACTCCCGCTATATGCCTCCTATTAGCCGAGTCAATTAAATCATCATCTCCTAGATCATATTCATCTAGATTAGGTACCCGACCTGGGTTATCTGCATTCTTTTGATTTAATTGAGCATTAGCCAAAGCGGCTAATCTTTTAGCTTCCTGTTGGTCAGCCATTCTTTCAATGAGATGAGGTTCAGGATTAAAGGGTAATAATGGTTCTCCTGAACTTCTGGTTCATGGCATAAAAAACAATGAGCCTATAATGAACCAAAATAACAAATAAACATAAAATAAGAAAACTTGAGTAACATTCAATTAACACACATAAACTCAATCGACAACCGTATTCCCCAGCAACGGCACCAAAATTTGATACGCCCAAATTATAACTCTCTTACATGAGCGTAAGTGGTCGTTGTCAAATATATAACCCAACTAGGTTAGGGTCGAATCCCATAGGGAATATCGTGTTAATTAAGTTGTATGCAGATTAGTTGACTTTTAATCATTTATTTCCATAAAAAAAGGGGATTTGATTGAATTCACAAATTAATGGTCTCAATTTAACAAGATAAAATATGTGTAGTAGTATTCAAATTCAGAGAAATAGCAAGCTAGAGTTATGTCCACCTTGTAGTTTTTCAATACTTTCTAACTATGGGCTTTACGAATAAATACATGTATCATACTTACAAAGAAACATATTGTATTTAATAACATAATCCTAGTGTTTCTCAACCATCAAGGACTAATTCAATTTAGTTCTCTTGAATTAAAAGTGTTTACAAAAACAATACAAAATTTCCAAGTAGTTAATCCTGTTAAGGCATTAATATATGAAATGGGGGTTGGAAATCTTATTTTTTTGTCACTACTCTCTTTTCTGAACCTCAACCTTTCTATTGAACAAGTTGAGTTTTAAGGCACATCCTCTATGTTTGCAACAACGAGAATTCAAGATAAACAAAGAGAGTATGATATAAGTAGATCAATACATGATGAATTCAAAAACCCAAAATAATAGATTGTATGCTATAAGTCTTCCATAACCCTAACTAATAAACTTAGCTACTCATGAATAAAATAGAAATCACAATATAAATATTCATTATACCAAAAAGTGAACCCAATTTTTGGTGGAGAAGAAGAAATTGTGTTTCTCCCTTAGTTCTAAGCCGCCACTCGCCGTGCAAAAATAATACAAAAAAATGAATAATATGTAACTTTTCAGCATCAAGTAGTTTTAATAACTTTTTCCTCATAATTTCCTTCTAAGTCCCCAGACTAACTCTAAATGACAATTTAGTCTTGGACATAGTTTTTAGGCACCACATTTGGTCTAGACTGCTACTCTCTCTTGTGTCATATGCCATCTGCATTCCATAGTACCATTATGTCTCCATATACCTAATTAATACTTGAAATCATGCTAATCATATCGGTTAGGTCAATTACATAGAAGTAGAGTAAAAACATAAGAAACTAGTCACTTTGTTCTCCAAACTTAGCTAAAATATGGGTAAGTTATGGTGCTTAGGCATATAAATACACCCATGATTTGTTTACCCTAATCATGTCATTATCATAACTTGATTTGGGTTATTGTAGATAGATTGACTAAGTAAACGCATTTCTTGCCAGTTCACACATCCTATACAGCTGAAGATTTAGCTAAGTTGTACATCTGAGAATTTGTCAGATTACATGAAGTTCCCTTGTCGATCATTTCAAATAGGTGTACTCAGTTTACTTTCCAATTTTGGAGAGCCTTAAGAAGGGTCTTGGTACCAAAATCCATCTTAGTTAAGCTTTCCACCCGCAGGCAGATGGTCAAGCAGAGAGGACCATCCAAACTCTAGAAGATATGTTGAGGGCGTGTGCTTTTGATTTTAAAGGTATTTGGGATGAGCATTTTATATTGATTGAGTTCTCTTATAACAACAGTTACCATGCTAGTATTTGACTGGCTCCATTTGAGGCTCTTTATGAGAGTAAATATAAATCACCCATAGGTTAGTTTGAGGTAGGTGAGGCCGCTTTGCTTGGGCCTGATGCAGTGTATAAAGCTATGGAGAATGTTAAGTTGATTAGAGAAAGATTCAAAACACCCAGAGTCACCAGAAATCTTACGTAGATGTGAGAAGAAGGGATCTCGAGTTTGAGGTTGGTGATTTAGTGTATCTGAAGATTTCACCCATGAAAAGAGTGAAGAGATTTTTTAATAAGGGGAAGCTTAGTCCCTGGTATGTTGGCCGTTTCAGTATTTTGAGTCGTGTTGGGAAAGTAGCTTATGAGCTTGAGTTGCCCGCAGGCTTGTCAGTCATTCATCCTGTGTTCCACGTCTCTATGATTAAGAAATGCATCAGTGACTTCACCGTTGTAGTCCCTTTAGAAAGCTCAGATATTCAGAAAAGCCTTTAATACAAAGAGATTCCAGTTGAGATCCAGGATCATCAGATTTATAGACAAAGGAACAAAGAAGTTCCCTTGGTCAAAGTTCTTTGGCAAAATCAGTCGGTTGAGGGCGTCACTTGGGAAGAAAAAGTAGATATGCGAGCCAAGTACCGTCACCTCTTTTACACAAACTTAGATCTAGCTGAAAGTAATACTCTTCCTTGATTTAGTTCTTTTCTAATATATATTCAGCTATATAGTTGTCCTCATGTAAGTTCATGCACTTACAAAACTACTTAGGAACTTAGAATGATTTAGATTTTGTTATTTTGTTCATTTTAGTTGTGCATGCTATCTTATATTCTTAGATTCCTTAGAAATTTTAGGTTAACTAGTAACATTCGAGGATGAATATTTCCAAGGGGCAGACATTGTAATACCCCATACTTTTTCTAGCTAAAATTTGTTCCTAGAATGTTAAAGAATAGCTTCCAAAATAGATGATAATTATTTCATGTGGAATTCTTTGGATTTATACTTTTCATGGTGTGGGAAATCGATTAAGCTTTCCATCGATACCAAATTCACCCAATTCCGACACTTGGTGAAGGAGTTATGACACTTTTAAGTTGGCAGTGTGCCACCTGGGCCTTTAGTGTATCTCGATGATGAGCAAATTCACATTTGTCAATTTCCATTGGCTCTCCGTAATATTAGCACATCGCGGAGAGGGCCAAATCCCCAATTGTTTGATTCCAGTGAAGGTCCACGATATTAACGCGTCTCACTATTTTTCTAGGTCCCATACAAGGTGGCAACGCGATACCACCGCATCGCACCACCATGCATTTCCTAGTTGGCATTTTCCAGTGGCTTGTCACGATAGTGGTGCGCCATGCCAAAGCCAAAAGTCAGGATTTTGGTCGTTTTCCCAGTTCCATTTATGAGTTTAAAAGGGGTATTTTGGTAAAGTACCCAGTCCCAAATCCATCCAAAAACATAGGATTTATCAAATTTCAAAGCACCTTATGCTTCATTCATCATTCTCTCTCAATTATAACCCTCAGGATCATAATTCCTCTTCAAGAAAACCCAAAATTCCTCTGTTAATTCTCTAAGATAATTCAATATTGAGGATTCCCAATACAAGAGCATTAAGAATTCATCTCCAAAGCATCAATAGAGATCCAAGATTAAAGTCTTAGCATCTAGTTCATCAATTAAGGTATGTGGGCTTTGAAAAAGGATAATTCTTTCATCCTTGTGCCCAAAACTTTATTTTAATTACAAATTTACTGCAACTTATATGATTTTTCATGAAATTCAAGTTAGGGTTTATACCCATGATCATTATTTGCAAGATTATGAGTTTTCCCATGATTTAGAAGTTGAATTACATGATTATATTTATATTTCCATGTATATTATTGAAATTTCCAGATTTTATGATGAATTATAAGTGTTTAAATTATCAAGTATGACTTTTAGATGTTTTAACGTAAAGATTGATGCATGGGTCATTAAGCCCCAATTTAAAATTGTTATTTCAACATTATTTGTGCCATGATCACCCTTAGATAAGATTACTCACAGATTTTGACAAAGATTTGACCTTTTGGTCCTAAGCTAAGATAAGAATCCACTTTGTTATGATAACTTGAGATTTAAAGCAAGAAAAGCATAATTGGTTTTCTGATTAAACCTTGTGCTATTTTTTTGATGTGAATTTTCTTAATGGGAGTATATTTAGCACCGAGATGGGTAAGTTACTAAGGTTTCATACCTCAAAACTACGTGCCACCATAGGTACAGATTTTTAGATTATTCTCACTTCTACATGAATGACTCAGATTGTGATCACTCAGATTAGATTGTTCTACTCCAATGGTAAGGGTAGAACAACCCTACCTAATGCGGGCCAGTCATGGGACTCCATGGATGCTCACATGGTGTATGTTATTTAGAAGAACCTCCCATACAAATGTTCCCTACTCTTAAAATAGTCTAATTGATTTTGAAGCCTTAAGACATGCAGAATAAGTTTCAGACTTTATTTAGCCTATATGATTTGAGAATAACAACAGAATATTGATTTTAGAACTAAGTGTAATGGATCACAAGATTTAGATTGCAAGTTTTATTATTCATGATTTGACTTTTAGATTACAGATTACTTAAGCTTAAGTGGGTTATTTACATTTAGCATGCATGATGTTTTTTATAAACTGTGATGCTATTGTTTACTTATTTCATGCACCCCTTTATACTTAGTACATCATCAGATTACTGATCCACATATATGTCTGTGTGCTACATTGTCTCATAATGTAGTTTTAGGTGCTCAGTCTCATCAACGAGAGTGATTTTCGAGCATCTCATCTACCTCCCTGCAGTTGGTGAGTCCTCTTAGTCCGGGGACTTAGCTATTCAGATTTTTAGTTATTAGTAAATGTTTTCATTACTCTTTTCAGATAGTCTGAGTAAGCTGGGGCCTGTCCCAGTGACTTTCTAGATTCAATTAGTAGAGGCTTGTCGGACTACTGGATTCAGTCTTAGATTTTAGATATCATATTTAGACCTTTTAGTATTTGTTTTATCAGATTGATGTGATTAGTATTTTTATATATACTCGCACTTTTCAGATTGTTTTATGTATTGTCAGTATCGTATATTCATATTTACCTATTTGTGATTCAAAGATAATAGAAAGCAGCCAGGGTTAGCTTAGGACTACTTATAGTTCAGCTCACCGTGTGGCATCCCGAGAATCAGATTTCGGGGTCTTACAATTATATATATGTATATATTGTTCGTATGCATATGGATGGTTTACTTGGTTTTGTTGAATAATATTATTTTATCCTCTTACTGAGTTCATGCTAGTATTTACTTGCTCACCCATCTTTGAGTGACTGTATCCCTATGCGATGTAGGAACTGGCTGTTCTTCTCCTCTTTCATAGCGATAAAACATCAGGATTAACTACTGGATTAAAGTGGTGAGATTTTATATTTTTGGATGACTCCATTTCGTGGTTGTTATTTCATACTTTGGTTTATTTATGGACATTGATTTTGGCTATGGTTGGCGGTATGTGCCAACTGGATTTTGGTATTCCTTTGGTTAGTGGCTTTCATGGAACTATTATGGGTTGGTATGGATGGGGTCAATATTGATGTCAGCCTTGGTATTGACATTGGTATTAGGGCTTACACCGTAGGACTAAATTTCTCACTATTTCATCCTCTTTTATTTTCAGATTATATAATATTATTATGGAACTCATATGGTTATGGCTTTGATTATGGTTTGGATAGTATTGGTTATTGATTGGGTATCAAATAGTTGGACTCATTTTGGTGGTCATAGATTTATAACTATCCCAAAGTCTTTGATCATGCTATAACACTATCTTGTTATATGTTTAGAATTCATTCGACTTAGGGTATACGTAGGTTGGTTGGGTTGGGTAATAGGGGTGGTCTCCAATCCTGGTTGGACTTGGTATGCATGTTATGAAATGGCCCTCGGTTGGGTTGTGTCAAGTTGGTACAGAGCTTTAGGTTCATGGTCAATTGAGAGCCCACAAAGCCGTGTCTAGTAGAGTCTCTTTTAGGGGTGTGTAGCATGCCACACTTATAATAGAGGCTACAAGGCATTTAAGAATGTTTCACTTTCTTGGTATTTTATTTTCAAGTTTGGAGTCTAAGTCCTAGAATTTTCTCGAATCCTTATTTTTTCGCTTTTCAGATCATGCCTTGATGATATTGAACACAAGGAATTCTTTTGTCCCATCTGGGGATGATTTTGATGGGGTACGCCCTACACCTGGAGTTCAGACTCGATGTTAGGGTCCTATCCCCGATTGTTCTAGATTTCCCTCGATTTCTACTAGTCCTTCTCAAGGTGAGGTGATATAATACCCCAAATATGGTACCCAAAATGCTACACGGTGCTCACGACCCCGAGGGGACAAAAGCTAACCCATGACTAATATCTGTACCTGTACACTGCATAATATGACATAATAATGAAGAAACATGCACTGAAAGGCCATAAAGTTCAATACTGAACATGATCTGAATGATATAACATTTGTGTGGGGTAATAGAATACCTAAAACAAAACTGAGCATACTGAAGTCTGAAACATGATAGTCTAGAAAGCCTCTAACTGAATGAACTGTCTGAGTAAGGAGTTGATGGACATGTCCCCAACTAACTCCAACTAATAAACTAATTAATGAGATAATAGAGAAATAATTATGTCCTTGAAGGATGAGAGCTCACTGCTATCTCTGACTGCGGATATCTGGAATCTACTATTGCTCTGGAGCTTGTGTCTCTGAACCTATGGTATAAGACACCATAGCGCAAATGTGTCAGTACTTTGAAGATACTGGTATGCATATGAGGTCGGTTGAATGGATGGGGTTCATATGCATGAATAATAATAATAACTGACTAACTATCATAAGCGTGAGAATACATACATGAGACATACCAAATGACACTAATACTGTGATAACATGATTATTGAATCTAAGTATAACTGATAACATGAGTGACTGTATCTAACAGTCCTGAATCTGATGGAACCAGCTGAGTTCCATACTGTATCTAAGTTGACTGTATCTGTTAGTCCTGAATTCTAAAGAACTATCTAAGTTCTTTTACTGAGACTGATATTGAGACTGTGGGAGGTAGTCATCTAACCGACATGCCCCAAATGACGCATTATAACTGAATTGGGGTTCAATCTGTGCCCTGATCGGAAGGGTGTCAATACCGCGCCACTGGTAAGGACAACATGTGAGTGACCCTAATTAATAGGTAACTCTAATGAGAATGGTGGGAACCCTTATATAGAAGGTTAAGCCACCTCATTACCCTCATATAGCAGGCTATGATGTCTCAACCTATGCTGGCTACATAGTCCTGGAACACAAGGATTGCTTCTAAGAATCACACCCTCATATAACAGGTGAGTTCCCATCCTTGGGTTTGCTTGGTGCTAATTTGTACTCCTATCTGAATAGACACTGAGCATGATTTACTGAAATGAACATGGGCTGAGTTACTGAATTCCATTGACTGATGGAATGCTACTGATATATGACTACTGACTGAGTTCATGAGATCATGGAGATTTCCTGAGTCATAAGACTGTCTGAAGTCTAAAGATTCATAGTTTGGCTGAGAGTATTGTGAAAACATGACATGACTCTAGACACAAAGCTAATGTTTTGGGTACGAGTAGCCCTAGGACTCGATGGAAGGAAACTGACCAACCATAACTTACTTGAAAATATAACTAACATCATAATCCATAGTACATTTATAGAAGCATTTCATCAAAACATGTGATAGGCATAACTTGTACATACATGGGGATTTCATGGTATCATGCTAGTTAGGCACTTTTTCTTCATCTAGGCATTTAATCAAACACATGATAGGCATAATATATGTAGACACCATTATTCAACAATTACAATCATGATTCAACATCTAATTTCATCATTTAAGGGTCTAGTCATAGGTTCACATGAATATACATCTATACAAATCAATTCCACATAACATTAATCACCCAACATGGATTTGAATTCAATTGATCATTCTCAACATAAACAAAATAAGCCCAACATGAAGTTCATAAAGAAAATCTAAAATCTTGACTTTAGAAAAGAAATTCTTGGGCTTCATGGACGAAAAGAGTCCATGAATGAACACTATGTATACCTTAGTTCGTGATTTCGTGCAGATTGACGGAGAACATTTCTTGGAATTGGATCTTCTATGAAAATCCTAGCTTGTTTTTGAGAGGTTTTTAAGAGAAGAGAATGTATATTGGGTGAAAAGTGGCTGAATCACGTGTTAAAGGGCTTAAATAGTGGTGGAAATTTGATCCATTTAACCCTGGACAAGCCATTTAATTTCAATAAAATTTTCCCGAACTAAAACCCTGGTGCGATGCGGCGCTATCGCACTGTGTGACTGGAATTTGACAATTGGGAAATGACAGATGGCACGATGTGGAGCCATCGCGTTGTCTTTTTTTTTTAGACCTGGAACTTTGGCGCGACGCGGAGGAAATCGTATTGAGACACTAGAAAAGGAAAATTCTAAATTTGGGCCCTGGCGCAATGCGCCATAATCTCGGACCCCTACTGGAATTAGCCAAATTTCATTTCCTCTTATGGCATGGTGTGCCACTGACTAATATGGCGCTGTTTTACGATAGAAACTTGAAATAGTCGTAACTTCTAACCCAGTTATCGGATTTGGGTGAATCATATATCGATGGAAATCTTATGGAATTTCCCACATTAAAAAAGTGAAAATCTTGAAAATTCCTCATGGAATAATCCTTATTTAATTTAGAAGCTAGTACTGGACATTCTTGAAATGAAATTAACTAGGAAAAAGTATGAGGTATTACAATATCTCCCACTTGAGAACATTCGTCCTCAAATGAGACTGACTAAGAGGGGAGAAAAGACAACTAATGTACATACTGAACATGAATAATTTGAACATGATCTCATGACTGACATGACTGACAAAATGAACATATACTACTGAACATGCATATTTGATGCATATGTAACTGATTCATGAATGTATGACTGAGTGTTCTAAAGAACTAAGTTTATCACAATGAGAATACATGTCTGATGCATAATTACTTAACTAAACTGATATATGAGTGCATGAATGAATATGAAATGGTACTTGATACCAAGTTTATAATAGGAACATGAGCATGAAACTGCATACAAAGTTTGTGATGAACACTGAACATAAAACTAAGTAAGATTAAAGAGAACTATTACCTTGAGCTTGATCTGAGTTAGTGAAGAAGAAGTGAGGATACTTGGTACTCATGTATGCCTCTGCTTCCCAAGTAGCTCCCTCGACGGACTAATTTTGCTAAAGAACCTTAGCTAGAGGGACTTCTTTGTTCCTTAATCTATGAGTTAGATAGTCTAAGATTTCGAATGGAATCTCCTTATAAGAGAGACTGTTTTGAATATCAATGCTCTGAATAGGGACTACAACTACTGGGTTACCTATACACTTCTTGAGAAAATATACATAGAATACTAGATGAACTGAGGATATATCTGAAGGCAATTCGAGCTCATAAGCTACCTTCCTGAATCGACTGAGAATGTTAAAGGGACCGATATATCAGGGACTGAGTTTTCCTTTATTGCCAAACCTCTTTACTCCCTTCTTAGAAGAGATCTTCAGATAGACATAGTCACCAATCTCGAACTCGAGATCTTTTTTATGAACATTTGCATAAGACTTCTATCGGCCCTGAGCAGCCCAAAGTCTTTTTCTAATCAACTAGGCTTTTTCTAAGGCATTGAATACTAAGTCAGGCCCTATGATTGAGGTCTCTAACTTCGAACCAACCAATTGGACATCTACATCTCTTACTATAGAGAGCTTTGAATGGAGCCATTCAAATACTGGGATGATAACTGTTGTTTTATGAAAACTCAATCAAAGGCAAGTGGTCATCCCAACTACCCTTGAAATCAATTTCACACATCCGTAGCATATCTTTTAAAGTCTGAATGGTCCTTTCTTCTTGACCATCTGTCTGAGGATGGAAGGCTGTACTGAGATGAACTTGGGTACCAAGACCCTTTTGGAATGCTTTCCAAAAATAAAAGGTGAACTAGGTACCTTTGGCTAAGATAATAGATGGTGGAACACCGTGCAATCTAACCAACTCCCTGATGTAGATTTTGGCATAATCCTCAATTGAATAAGAGGTATGGACTAGAAAGAAATGAGCTAATTTGATCATTCTATCTACAATGACCCAGACTGAATCATGCTGATGATGAGTTTGAGGAAAAACCATCACAAAGTCCATGTTCACAACTTCCCACTTCCAAGTAGGAATGCTAAACTCCTGTATGGACCTACTAGGCTTCTGATGCTCTATCTTAACTTGCTAACATATAGAGCAATTAGCCATAAACTTTGCAATGTCTCTCTTCATCCTACTCCACTAATAGATTTCTTGCAAGTCGTGGTGCATCTTTGTGGCCCATAGATGAATAGAGTAGCGTGCACCATGCACTTCTGTAAGAATTCACTGCCTTAAGTCATCTACACCTAGAGCACAGAGGTGACCTTGACAATGCAAAACACTATCTCCCCCTTGGTAGAAAACCTCTACTTTCTGATCCTGAACTGACTCTTTCAACTTGACAAGGGTGGGAGCTCTATCTTGCTTTTATTTCACCTAAAAAATGAGAGATGATTCTGAACTACTAAGAACCCATATATCACCCTCTTTTGTATCGACTAAGCAAATGCCTAGTCTGGCAAGATGATAGACTTCCTGAGCTAACTTCTTCTTACTGTCCTCAACATGAGAATTACTAACCATGGATAGTCTACTGAGAGTGTCGGACACTACATTGTCCTTGCCCGGATGATAAAAAACACTCATGTCATAATCTTTAAGAGCTCTAACCACCTTCTCTGACGAAGATTGAGATCTTTCTGAGAAAAAAGCATACTGAACATTTTATGATCAATGAAAACATCTACATAAACACCATATAGACAATACCTCTAAATCTTCAAGGAAAAGAATACGATTGCTAACTCAAGATCATGAGTAGGATAATTTCTCTCATGGGGCTTAAGTTGTTTGGAGGCATAGGCTATGACCTTACCATGCTGCATGAACACATAACCCAAACCTACTCTGGATGCATCACAATGCACTATGAAACCATCAGGACTATCTGGAAGAGCTAATACTGGAGCTGAGGTGAGTCGATTCTTCAACTCCTGAAAACTCTTCTCGCAAGGATCATAATGAATGAACACTATGCATACCTTAGTTCATGATTTAGTGAATATTGACAAAGAAATTTTCTTGGAATTAGATCTTCTATGAAAACCCTAGCTTGTTCTTGAGAGGGTTTTGAGAGAAGAGAGTGTACTTTTGGTAAAAATAGATGAATCACGTTTTAAAGGGCTTAAATAGGGGCAGGAAGTTGACCCTTTTAACCCTGGATGCGTCATTTAATTTTTGTAAAATATTTCCGAGCTGAACCCCTGGCGCGATGCAACACTATCGCACCATGTCACTAGAATTTAATAATTGGGAAACTGACGGATGGCATGACGCAGATAAATCATGTTTCCCCTTTGTTGCAACGCGGAGGAAATCGCGCTGAGACACTAAAAATAGACAATTCTTAATTTGGGTCCTGGCGTGAGGTGCCATAATTGTGGAATTTTTTCAATCGATTTATATTATTGCTCAGTTGGTTGCTACCGAGGCTGAGTGGGATGGATCTGGTGTTTTATCTACTGAGGCCACAAAGGTTGGCCAGTTTATAAAGATAAATCCTCCTACTTTTACCAGAGTAAAGGTGGAGGAGGATCCTCAAGCTTTCTTTGATAAAACAGAGAAAATCTTTAGGGTGATGTAGGAAACGAATGTGGAAGGTGTAAAATTTGTAGCTCATCATCTCAAGGATGTTGCATACCAATGGTACAAGGAGTGGGATAGATATAAAGGTGATATTGAAGAGTTCTCCTTATCGGAGGCCTTTACTAATGGATTTTTGGATCGCTTTTTTCCTCAAGAGGTGAAGGGAAGCAAAGATGGAGGAGTTTGTGAATCCTATGTAGGGAAGAAGGTCTGTCAAGGAATATTCCTTGAAGTTTCATCAACTGTCAAGCTATGCTTTGGATTTGGTGTTTAATGTGAAAGCGAGGATAAGAAACTTTACTTCTGGGCTATCTCGGGATTTGATCTTTGAAAGCAAGACTACCTTGCTGATTAAGGATATGGATATTTGAAGGTTGGTTGACCACATACAGCAGGTAGAGGATAAAAAGAGAAAAGAAGTAGAGTTTAGGGAAAGGCAGGATAAGAGGAGCAAGTTCTCTAAGCAGGGTGGTGCTATTGGTGACAAAAGTTTATAAGGTGGTGATAATTTCTAGGTGTAGGGTGTCCAATATTAGCCAAGTGGGGATAAGTCGACTTCTTCATGGCCTCATTGCAAATTTTATGGTTGTCTTTATTAGGGTTTTTGTGATGAAGAGAGGGATAGGTGTTTTAAATTTAGCCAGCCAAGCCATATGCTCAAGAATTTTCTAGTTCGTAAGGGTGCTTTGTGAATGGTCAAAGCTCTGGGTTCTTCATCTTCTGCTCTTGCACCTAGTGGTGCTACTTCAATATCTGATCCTATTTCTGGTACTGACACTTTCATAATACATTGTATGCTCTTGTATTTTGATAGGAATCTAAGGCATTACCTGATGTCGTTAATGGTATGTTACAACTATTTTCTCTTGACATGTATTGCTTACTTGATCTAGGGTTTACTCTTTCCTATGTGACCCCATATGTGGCTGTATGTCTTGATTTTAATCACGAGATAGTTTTGGATCTTTTTTCTATTTCTACTATAGTAGGTGACTAAGTTATTACTAAAAGAGTCTATAGGGGGTTTGTAGTATCTATTAGTAGCAAACAGACCTTGGTAGATTTGTTTGAGTTAGATATAATAGATTTTAACCTTATTCTAGGGATGGATTGGTTACACTCTTTTTACACGTTCTTAGACTGTTGGACTCGTAAGGTTGTCTTTAGGTTCCCTGGTGAATTGGTTATAGAGTGGGAGAGTGGTTCCCTAGATCCTAGGGGAAAGTTTATTTCTTATCTTAGAGCTTGATAGTTAATCTCCAAAGGGTGTTTTTATCACTTGGTCTGGGTTAAAGATTCTAACTTAGAGGGGCCTTCTTTTCACTCGATTTCAATAGTAAGTGAGTTTTCTAAGGTCTTTCCAAATGATCTTAATGGTTTTTCTCCAAATAGGGAGATCGAGTTTGGTATTGATTTAGTTTCAGACACTCGTCCAATATCTATTCCTCCTTATAGAATGGCTTCGGCTGAGTTGAGGGAACTTAAGGAGCAATTTAAATATCTTCTAGATAAGGGGTTTATTCATCCTAGTGTATCCCCATGGGGTGTACCAGTGTTGTTCGTGTGCAAGAAATATGGTTCCCTTCAGAAGTGCATTGACTATTGGCAGTTGAATAAGGTAATAGTCAATAATAAGTACCTTTTTCCAAGGATAAATGACTTATTTGATCAGTTATAATGTGGCAAGTTTTTTACTAAGATTGATTTTCAGTTTGGGTATCATCAACATATGATTAGGGAGAAGGATATCCCTAAGATGACTTTTCATACTCATTATGGGTACTTTGAGTTATTGGTTATGTGATTTGGCTTATTTAATGCCCTGATGACATTTATGGATTTTATGAATAGGGTTTTTAGGAGGTTCTTAGATCTTTTGGCATTGTGTTTATTGATGACATTTTAGTGTATTCTAAACGTGAGGTGGATCATGCCAATCGCCTCCATGTGGTGTTGCAGACCTTGAAAGAGCAACAGTTGTATGCCAAATTCTCCAAGTGTAAGTTTTGGTTTGATATTATGACTTTTCTTGGTCATATTATTTCTAGTGAGGGGATCATGGTGGATCTTTAAAAGGTGTATGTGTTTAAAAGGTAGCCTAGACCCATGACTCCAACTGACATTTAGAGCTTCTTAGGTTTGTCCAGGTATTATAGGTAGTTTGTGGATAGATTTTCGATGATAGCTACTCCTTTGACTAAGTTGACTTAAAAAAAGGTAAAGTTTTCTTGGTAAGAAGCGTGTGAAGGAAGTTTTGAGAAACTTAAGGATAAGCTAACTCCAGCTCCAATTTTGACCTTGCCAGAAGGTACGGAGGGGTTTGTGGTTTATTGTGATGCATTCCGAGTGGGACTTGGCTGTATTTTGATGCAACATGGGAAGATGATTGCCTATGCTTTCAGGCAGTTGAAGATGCATGACAGGAATTATCCAACTCATGATTTAGAGCTGTTGGCAGTGGTTTTTACTTTGAAAATTTAGAGGCATTATTTGTATGAAGTGCAGATAGACATCTTTTCTGATCATAAGAGTCTACATAATATGTTATCTCAGAAGGAGCTAACTCTCAGACAGAGGAGATGGTTGGAGTTTCTCAAGGACAATGATATGTTTCTTCACTATAACCCAGGTAAAGCTAACATGGTTACTAATGCTCTTAGCAAGTTATCCATGGGAAGTTTGGCTTATTTGGTGAAAGAAAAGCAGGTATTGGTGAAGGATATTCACCACTTAGCCAATCTTAGAGTTCATCTCTTGGACTCCAAGAGTGGTGGGATGATGGTTCAGGAAGTGAATAGGTCATCTCTTGGTGCAGAGATCAAGGAGAAGCAATTTTTAAATCCTATCTTGATAAAAATCAAGAGTGATATTGGTGGGCAACAAGTGATAGTATTTGATATCCATAGTGATAGTACTCTACAATACCAAGGGAGGTTGTGTGTTCCTGATGTCGACGATTTGCAACAAAGGGTTTTGGCTGAGGCACATGAATCACACTATGTTGTTCATCCCGATTTAAAAAAAATGTATCATGATCTCAAGGAGATATATTGGTGGAATGGTATGACAAGGGATGTGGTTGATTTTGTAGCCTAGTGCATGGTGTGCCAAGAAGTTAAAGTTGATCACATAAGGTTTGGTGGGTTGTATTAAGAAATTGATTTGCCCAAATGGAAATAAGAGGTGATCAACATGGATTTCATTGCCAGGCTTCCTTAGTCTCAAAAATAATATGATTCAATTTGGGTCATCATGTATAAAATTACAAAGTCTGCTCACTTCTTACCAGTGAGGACTATATTTTTACCGAAGGACTATGCGAAGTTGTATCATCATCAGATAGTAAATCTTCATGGGGTACCTATTTCAATTATCTTTGATCGTGATGGATTGTCAAGTGGAAAAGACTATTCAGACATTGGAGGATATGCTTCGGGTATGTGTGATTGACTATAGTGGCCATTGGGTTGAGCATCTACCATTGGTACAGTTTTCTTACAACAATTGCTATCATTCTAGTATTAGGATGACCCCTTTACAGGCACTGTATAGTAGGAGGTATAGATCTCTTACTGATTGGTTCAAGGTTGGTGAGATGGATATGTTCTGTTTGTATCTAGTTTATCAGGCTATGGAAGAGGTGAAGGTGATTAGGGATAGGCTTAAGGATGCCCAAAGCCACAAAAAGTCCTATATTGATGTAAGGAGTAGAGACTTAGAGTTTGAGATTGGGGATAAGGCATTTCTAAAGGTATCTCCTATGAAGGGAGTAATGAAGTTTGGTAAAAAAGGGAAGCTTAGTCCCCAATTTTTTGGTCCTTATGCAATTTTGTGGAGGGTTGGTGATGTGGCTTATGAATTGGAGTTGCCTTCTGGTTTGAGCTCCATTCATCTGGTATTATATGTATCTATGCTGAGAAAGTGCCTTGGTGATCCTTCTTTGGTGGTTCCTTTTGAGGGCTTGGGTATCTCGGATTCTCTGTCTTTTGAAGAGGTCCTAGTCGAGATCTTGGATAGACATGTTCATTAGTTACAGACCAAGTATGTGGCCTCAATTAAGGTTTTATGGTGGAACCACAAGGTGGAAGAGGCTACATGGGAAGCGGAGGAGGACATCAAGTCCAAGTATCCGCATCTATTTCTGTTCCTAGAATTTGTGCGAAAGGTATTTGTTCTTTAACATACTTTTTCTTTCAAACCAAGTTAAAGGAAAGATTAATATCTTTGCATCTGTGTTTTCTTACTCAGTTAAAAGTTGGATTGATATCTGATAATGCAAATGAATTATTCTTGTATTTACCCTGCCTTGTCCATTATTCGGGGATGAATGTTCCTAGTGGGGGAGATTAAAATATCCTAGGTTTCTGGCCCTTAGAAATTTCTTGGATTTATGGTCTCTAGATAGGATACGATTACAAGAAATGACTCCTACACTGGGATACGAGTGGTATGGGTTAGTCGTGTGCTGACCAGTGTTGGTTAGTGAGTTGGATTTGGTTTCTGGAATGGATACAACTTGGATGGTACGAGTCATATCGATGGACACGAGTCAGCTAGTTTGGGTCTTTCCATCACTTAATCTTATGACTTGGTAGACTAAGTTAGATATGAGTACGAGTGGCTCACCATGAGCCATAAGCCAGGGTATGAGTTGTACCATGGAATTGTATAGTGGAAAGTGTTAAATCTTCTTTAGATTCTACTCTGCTAGGGGTATGGATCATGGGTACCGGTCATATGCATGGATATGACATGGTTTTAGGTTTGTCGTACCTTAGAAAATGTTGGGTCCAAAGAAGATGTCCTTGGGTATGAGTTGTGGGTACCATTCATATTGGAGGGTGCGACTGGTATGGATGGTCGTATCGCTCTGATGGGATTTTGGTGCAGTTTAAGTTAGGGCAATCTAGACATTTCCACACTTAACCTAATGAGGCCCCATGACTTTTAACTCACTTGGGAGGTTATTTGCCCTATTATTCTATTCTTTAACACTTAGAAAAACACTCTCTAATCCTCTCTAAAGTTCTTGGGCAAGGGAAGCTAGGGTTTTATCTTAAGGACTAATTTGGGGCTTGTGTTGGTGATTTCTTTCCATCATCTTCTTAGTTGAAGGCATATTCTCTTCCCTTATTGTTAGTTCCAACTAAAGGCATGGTTTTATACAATATTTTCATGGTTTGATTATTGTATGGTTTTGGGTTTTCAAATATAATTTGAGAGTTTTGGTTATAAATTCTTTGTTATGGTTTTCCATGTTTTTACTATACTTTTATATGCTTTATTGGTGGTTTTGGATAATTGATTGCATTGGAATGGGTATTTGGTAATTGACTTTGGTTTTGGAAATACTATGCCCCCAATATGTTTGATAAAATGCCTATGAGAATGTTTCCACTATATTGTTGGATTTTTAATGGAACTTATGCATGGTTTAAACTTGGTAATGGAACCCTAAATGGATAAACGGCTTGGAATGGTAAAATGGAATGGTTTTGGGTTTAACTATAATCCTTGAGGGGTACAATGGAATCCCCAAGTAATCATAACAATGGGACACTTGTGTGATACATGGGACTTCCCCAAGTTAATTGGATAATGTAATATATAGCTACATGGGAATCCCTTGATCTCTAAAAGGTTTGTCTAAGGACAATTCTTGTAAATTATAGTCGGTATGACAATACCATTGTGTATAGCCTCAGTAAATAGCAATGATTTGGTTGGTTGGAAATGGTTTTAATTAGGCAATAAAGGCGGGGTGTGATAGCTAACTATGAAGGTGGGAGTCTGATGGATGAACACTGGAAACTCATGTTTGCCGACATTAGGGGTAGGTCAGGGAGACCATATATGATATTACGAGGTACAAAGAAATTTTCTAAGTACACTGTACGTATGTATCATAGATGGTGAAGGGTACTTAGGTATCCCTTACTCTTATGGTATCTCCATTTTGTACGGATATTCAAGAGGTTACAGTAGACCCATATAGCCTGTGGCTGGTTAAGGACGGTTAAGCTACACATACCCAGGTTAATAGTTTTAAATGCATGCTAAACCCAGTTCCTTTTCCGAGCATGGTTATATATATGTATATATGGTTTGTATGCTTATGGATGGTTTACTTGGTTTTGTTAAATGACATTATTTTATCCTTATCTTAAGTTCATTCTAGCATTCACCTACTAACCTGTCTTCGGATGGCTGTATTCCCATGTAATTTAGGAATTGACCGTTCTACTCTTTCTGCTTACCGATCAGACTTAGGGATTAGCTATTTTATTGAAGTGGTGAGCTTCCATTTTTCTGGAAGGCTCCATTTTATAGATGTTATGTGATACTTTATTTTATTTATAGACATTGGTCTTTTTTCCAGTTGGGGGCATGTTCCAACCATATTTTTGTGTTCTTTCGGTTAGAGGATTTTGTGGAACTACTATGGGTTAGTAAGGACGGGATCAGTATTGGTGTTAGCCTTAATATTGGCATTAGTATTAGGGCTGATACCGTAGGACTAAATTTCTCATTGTTCCATCTTTTTTTATTTTGGGATTATATATTATTATTATGGAACTCATATGGTTATGGCGTGGATTATTGTTTGGATGCTATTAGTTATTGGTTGTGTATCAGACGGTTGGACTCGTTTGGGTGATCACAGATATAGACCTATCCCAGAGTCTTGGATTATGCTACAACGCTATCTTGTTATATATTTGGAATTCATCCAACTCATGGTATCGTAGGTTGGTTGGGTAATAGGGGTGGTCTCTAGTCCTGGTTGGACTTGGGATGCCCACTATGATAAGGCCCCCGATCGTGTCGTGTCAGCTGGCTACGTAGTTCTAGAAATTAGGGACTTCTACTAAACGTCTCAGTTCTCTACTGGCGGGTGAGCCTTCATCCCTAAGTTCACTTGGTGCTAAATGCTACTCCCAATTGAACTGATACTGGTACTGATTAAAGTTAATAGGACTCACATTGATAATTACTCAACATGAATAGGATAATTTGACTATGATGATAAAAGCATGATCTAACTGACATGTTGCTTGAAATCGAAAACATGCATAAACATATAGGTATTGGGTGTTCATAACCTACCAATACTGAATAATTCATTAAATGCAATAATATCATCACAATACTACAAGGAAATTCATGAGTCGTAGACCCAAAACTTAGTATGTTTCACTAAACTGACGAAATCCATGATTATTAGTATGGAAAGATGTTAGACTTATCAGGGCAACATGCTCACATGGTTTAATTCATAAATTGATAATTAGTATCATGTTAACTGAACATAATATGGGTAACTGAGATTATATAGAATGTACCAACATAATTCACATGGGAAAACACATGGTCATGGTTTGTATTCAAAACTATTAGGAGAAAATTTGGTAAATTCATACTTGAGATTGAAATTTCATACAAATAGGGAAAATGGTTTACACTTGAAAAGGAAGGATTTTTGGGAATCAATGGGTGGAAGGAACCCATTGATGAGTATCCCACATACCTGAGTTTGCTTGAATTCTTGAAGGGAAACTTGAAATTGAGACCTTGGATGAGTGAATTCTTGGAAGAAACTTTTGATTTTTGTGTTCTTCAGAAGAGGGGAGAATGAATGTTGTTAACTGGTGATGAATGGGGAAAATAATGACCCTCTTAGATTTTACATCATGGATTAAACTGCCCCTCACCCTTTAATGAAGACTTCATAATTTTACACTACAATATGGGATAGTGGCTAGAGCGGAGGCCAATCTCTGTGACACAGCTGCCTATAGTGGAGGCTAACCTCCATGACACGCTGCGTATCATGGAGACTATTCTCTGTGACACGCTGAAATCACCAAATCGTACTACCTTTTGATGAGTGGTGATTTTACCACTCATTTGCACTTAAAATTCGTGCACATTACCATGTTTTGGATAAACAAATAAGACATAATTATGATTGGATGGGCTAATATCTATATTTTGCAGGCACATAGTTGATGAGATAGAAGTGGATTGGAGCCTAAAATGATCAATAGGAGATAAAAAGTGCAACTGAAGACCTAGTGTAGAACTAGCCTTAGTTATCGTGGTCGCTGTCTGAGGATCGTGATCGTGGTTAAGTCAAAAAGGTCAATTGACCGTGGTCGCAGTCAGACCTGTACAATCGCATCATGGCAGAGAATTGTAGCCCAAGGTCAGAATTGTAAATGTACGTGGCTGATCCCAATTTTGACAAGAGAGGAATCAAACCCTAAGTATCTCATTCATTCATATTCACAACATTCCCTTTTCCCCAATAGTTAGGTTTTGGTTCTTGAGTTCGTAGCCTTCATTTTGGAGAAGACAATATTGTATAAATTTTGGGTGAAGAATACATTGAACAACCTCTAAGTAGAGAAATAGCTCACTCCCATTGGAGATTTGTGAGAGTCCAAAGTTTGAAGTAACATTCACTTAAGCTTCAATAAATCATTTCAATAGAGATTGTGGGTATATCTTTGCTTATTTATCTTAAGTTTAGCTAGATCTCCCTCTTGGGTTTATGTCGAAATAGGTTTTACCCTTTTTTCCTTTGAGGTTAATTTTTAAATTATTTTTAGATCCAAATCAAATGTAGTTGATATGAGTATCGTTAGACTTATTTTGACTTTTAGATGTTATATTTGATTAGATTAAATATGTTTGGTGATGATTTATGGGTGTAGAGCTTTCAGTTGATGCTTTGAATTGTGTTTTGACTTACGGATCTTTTTTAAAGGCAAGTTGAGATGTACCTTGACTTTTTCAAAAGTTCTTATATGTCGTATGCTTGTTTGTTTGTATATTGTGATTCATTTAGGATTGGGGGTCCCGCTTTGGTGAACTGACAAACATCTCCACAGGTGATGAGCTGTGAATTCATCACTCATTGACATCAAAATTAGCGCACACTACTATGCTATAAATGTATGAATGAGACTACTTTGTGATGTAAATGCACTAATTCCCATATTCTACAGGGACACAATTACTAGACAAAAAGAAGTGGAATGAGTCCAAAAAGGATCAAAGAGGGAAGAGAAGTGAAAAAGCTGGAAAACCTGTGAGACTGGGCCTCAGGTACCGCAATTTCAAAGTTACCACCGTGATAGTGGTAAGTCAAGAAGTCAGCAAGGTTAGATCACGGCAGATCCACACGTGATCGCAGGATAGTGGGATTTTAAGCCAAGGGCAAAGTTGGAAAAGTACATAGCCGACCCCTAAATTCCCATTTAAAATCTTAATAAAGGGAGATCCATTATTCCACAACCCTACCTCCCATCCTTAGTTTAGGGTTTTTGTAATTTCTTGGAGCTTGGAATAAAATATGTACTAATCTTGAGCTAAGAAGACATTAAAGTGACTTTTAAGTGTAGATTTGGTATCACCCATTGAAGATTCATTGGATTCTAAAGTGTGGTTTGCCCTCTATTTACTTTATTTTGGATAATTTTGATGGAAATATTGGTTTATTTTTGTTTATTATCATTATGATTTTCTAGATATACCTCTTGGGATTATGCTAGAATAGAATGCAATTATGTGTGGGTCGTGATATATTTGTGTAGATTCTAGTTGGTTTTTGATGGGTTCTACTATTGCATGGTTGAAATGGTTGGGATTTGAGGATGAAAGCCCCAAATACCCAAATGGGTTTGATGGGTGAAAACCCCAAGCTCTTGAAAGCCTAGACCATCCTTGAAAGAAGGGTTTGGGTGAACATTAGGAACCTTCATCATCCTTGAAAGAGGGATGTGGGAACCAAAGTAATAGTAGATAATTTGTGGGTTTAGTTTGCTATTTTTCACAATCTTAGACATAAGGGTGATTATGAATTTCACTATAATTAGGCACCATCCTTGAAATAGCAGTGTATAATTAAGGTATTGGTTAGATTTAATTGACATACTCGTTAGGTACTCGAAAGAGTCAATAAGTGACATCTTTGAGGTTTTGTTGAAAAACTAGCCTCAAGGAGTTTAGACCTAGACTACCTTATCATTAATGATTAGAATTTACATTGAATTAGCATGTTTCCATGTATTACTTGCCCTTAGGAAAGCATAGTCCCAAGATCTGTGCCTAATTAATTACATTCTAATTATTCTTAGTCTCGAATTAGTCCTCACATTGGTAGACACTGAAAACCCCCAAGCCATCTTATACAATAGGTTTGAACTTAGCAAGCAACTTTTATTTTGAACTTACTCAATCACCATTCATATTATTTCTCATGGATTTGACCCCGACTTTTAGTTGGGTAAATATATTGACAACGACCGCCTAACACTTAAATTAATATGTAAGTCGAGTGTTATCAATGTGTACTGAGGCATTTTATGGATTGTAGTTATATTATATTCTTAAATAGTTAGTATTACTACTTGCAAATATCCATAGAGTAGAATGTAGATAGAAAAACTAGTGATTCTCGAATAATTGATGTTGAATACTGATTTTAGAGCTTGAATTTTTTTAGTGAACTTTATTGTGATGAATGTGGTTTAGTGCCTTGTTCAGGATTAATTATGTTATTATCATCATTATTGATAGAATGATTGAGGTTTTTGAGGATACATAAAGTATGAATTGACTTGTTATATGAAAAATCCTGAACTTTGGCCTTGCAAATTTCTTGAGTCTTGAACTTTTTCTTCATCTTATGATTCACACCATAAGTCATATGGTGTGGTGATAGGTCTAGGAACCCTAGTTGTATGTTGGTCAGTATGTTGCTGGCCAAGTTTGTCCTGGTTATGAGAGACTCCATACGAGTCATATAGTCATGTGACAAGAGGGTTAGGGTCCAATCGTATAGTGTCCAGTGTTTAGCCTTTGATGTTATGCTTTGGATATGACCAGATCTTACCAGTCATATGGTCTAGTAGCGAGTGGGGCAAATAAGTCATAAGTTGGATAAAGTGTGGTATCTAACCTTCTATTATGGTGACAGCTTGATGATACCAATAGTATGTTGTAGTGAAAAGTTGGAGGGTCAACTCAGAACTACCTGCGGGTTTTCTATAGCTTTTAAGCTGAGGGTATTTTGGACATTTCCCAATCCAAATCCCTTAAGACCCCATATCTTATAGCACCTTTTGGTTATCCATTACACACTTTACAAGATCAAATAATCTCTAAACTCTCTCTAAAACTTCTCAAGAAAGATTGGGATAGGGTTTCTTCGAAGTGGTCATCTAGCGGTTTAAAGATCAAATTATCTTCGTGAATCTTCATAACCCAAGCATGTGAATCTTCCTTATTTGTTAGTTCACTAATATCATATATTTTGAGCATTGTTCATGGGCCATTGGTTTTGAAAACCATGGTCGAGGGTTTGAGTGTATAATGTTGAGTATTGTTTTTCTATGGTTTAATTCATGATTGCATATGTTTTGATAATGGTTTTCCACATGTGGGTGCATGGGAATTGGGATTTAATAATTGGGTCATGTTTAAACCTAAATTTGTTGGTTTTTGGCTTTGATAATGGTACATCCTCAACCTGTTTGCGAAATTCCTAAGGAGAATGATCTTGTCACATGTTGAATTGTGTTTTGAACTAAGGCATTAGCCTAATAATGTAAATGGTTTATAAATTGTTTTATGAAAGCCTTGTTGGACATAAGTTGATTTGAAATACAAAAGGGGTTTGGGTCCCTAAATGTTGAATTGAATAGATATCATTGTTTATACAATGGTTTCGAGTCCCAATTTGATTTATAATGGCTATGGCAGGATGTATGCTTGCAAGTTGTGTTGGTATGACGATACCAACAGGATGCCTTTGGTAAGTAATTTGACTAATGGTTATGTATGTAAAATGAGTATTTTAATTTAGGCTTTAAAGCGGGATATGTTGTCAGGCCATAAAAGTAGAGTCAAAAGAACTAATATTGGAAATCGCGCTAGCCGGTGTGGGTGTCAATATGATGGGGAGGTTTGAGTACCCCATAAAGGCATATATGGATATGGATATTCTCTAGTTCATTCAGCTACACGCACTGGGGCCCTTCCAGCTAAAGGATAGATGGGACCATATAAATTTTGGGTGCCTTGTTATATGATGGTTATGCGACACAACCTAGTTTATGATTTTTAAATGCCTGCGAAACCTTTTTCCCTATCCCGACACGATATGTATATATATATATATGTATGTATGTATATGTGTGATTGCATACTTTTATTTGAATTATTTTTGAATGATGACATTATTTTATTCCTCTATCCCTAAGTTACATGCTACATATCCAACCGCTAACCATCTCCCGATGCTGTATCCCCATGTGATATAGGTACCAGAACTTCTTCTACTTTTACTACATAGTGATCGGGTGCTCGAGTTAGTTCATGAGATGACATTGAAGTGGTAAGTTCTCATACTTTGGAATTCTTTATTTCATGGTCCTTATTTCCTATGTCATAGACCTTGTTTAGACTTTGTTTTTTGCTACTGTTGAGGGAATGTCCTGACATTTTACTAATTTCGGATTTCGTAAAAGCTTTGTTGGATTACTATAGACTTGGGTGGTTTGGTTGGTTGTTTGGCTATAGACGGTTGTCCTATTGAATTGTTATTAGTGTTAATTTACGTTTTCTTGTTATATGTTTGGAATTTATCCAACACTTGAAGTTGTTGTGCTAGCTAGGTTAGTGAAAAGGGTGATCTCTGGTCCATATGGGACTTGAGATACCCGTCACGACCAGGCCCTGGTTCGGGTCATGACATAATAGTTGAGGCTTAATGTATGGACCAAGTTAGGTTTGGGTAGTTCGTGACTTATTATTATTGGGATTTTTGTTTATTTCTTGTTTCCCAGTGAACTTCATAATAGACTTGAGTAATTATTTACTATCATGTGCCTGAGTGTTGGCTTATATGCATATTGCTTTTGATTTGAGAGTATATACCATTATGATGCTTGAGTAGGTGCTCGACATAATGTTGATAGTTATGTTTTGTGCATTAAATGCCTTATTTATTATTGTGTCACACAAGTGGAGGTTTGACTTGACATTGTAGGTCTCATATGAGCATTTAATTGCATATTCATTATAGTGATGCTTGAGTCAAGGGATGGAAATGATAAAATTGATGATTACATGACTATTTATTCTGGCGGTGCTAAGTGGAAACTGATATCATGAATTATTAATACATTGAGTTGATTTTGAGCTCACTTATACATATATTGAAGTGATTTTAATCTTCATAATGATTTGTTGTGAGAATTGCATCCTCATGTCACGCATGTATATTTATGAGACATTGGTAATAGTATGACATTTTGATTTTTGTAAGAAAATGAGACACCTTATCAAATGCATATATCGAGGGATATTCCTGTAAGGTTGATTTGATACATGAAATTGAGATTATATGCGTATATATATTGCGAACCCCTATGGGTCCTACCTAGTAGCTGATAATTCTCAACTTACACGTCAATTTAGAGCAAGGCGTTTGCCGTCAATATATTTACCCAACTTTGGAGTCGGGGTTGAATCCATGAGAAACAATGTGAGTAGCGATTAATCTAATTTGAAACTATAGCTACAAGTTAAATTCAAATAAATGATATGAAAAGATAACATGGGTTTTTTTTAATGATTGAACAAAAGTTATTAACACTTCAATTTGCCTTAGAACTCAAAGCTTAAACTGCAATATTTCAAATCAATGATATAGAGAAACAAGAGTTGTGATAACTATGATTAGTAATCCTACGTTGAATAATAGTTGTAGTACTGGATTCTCATGACTTGTAGGAAACACCAAATTATCAGTTTCGACAGTCCATCTAAGTATTTCTCAATCTACCTAGATGTTGAACTCCCTAATTCTCTCGAACTTAGGAAAATATTCTATTCATACTGATTTTATTTCAAGTTGATTAATCTTGTTACAACATTAATCATTAGATGAGAAATTAACCTTCCTACATCTTTGTTGATAATTCACTACGTTTAGTTTATTTCTCAGTTCGATCAAATCAACATAAGGCGAGATCTATTGCTTGAAACCAACAGAAAATAAAAAATACAAAATAATTATCAAGATGTTCCCACAATCACTCGAACCCTAACCAACTATTAAGACAATACAGGAGTAATCATAGATCCCACAACCCTAGTTGTGGGTTTTAGTTCCAAATGAAAGAGAAAGTGATAACAATAATTGAATTCATAATTCAAAGTGATTAAACTTACAAAAGATGTAGTCAGAAATTGATTTTCTTCCCAAATTCAAGAATAATATCCCACAACTAAATCAAAGAATTGAAAATTGAAATCCAAGTTTAGAGACCAAAGAGAATTAAAGTATTCTTTGGAATAAGTTCAAGATGTTCCGCGCTCTCAATGAAACCCTAAAAGCTGTAATTTATATCCGTAACATAAGAAAAATTCAAAATTCAGATTTTTCTCCTTTGCTGACGACATGTCTGACGGCTTATCAGAGATATGATAGCCTATCAGACCATGTCGTCAGACATGATTCCCATTTCTTGCCTTCTGCTTATGTGTGACGACATGCCTGATGGCTTATCAAAGTTCTGATAGCTTATCAGAACATGTCGTCAGGCATGCTTCAAATTTTTGCCTTCTGCTTCTAAGTGACGACATTCTTGATGACTTATCAGACACTTGACAGCTTATTAGGGGATGTCGTTAACTCCTCCTCTAAGTTGAATGATTTTTACCTTAGGATGATGGCAACTCCTGATGGCTTATTAGGGCTTTGATGACATATCAGACAATGCCGTCACTTCTTCACTTCAAACTCATGAACTGCCTTAGGCTGACGGCATTATCGATGACTTATTAGAATTGTGACGACTTATCAGAGATATCGTCACACTTATACTCCAAATTCTTCACACTGTCTACAGCTGACGATGACTCTGATAACTTATCACAAATTTGATGACTTATAAGACAAGTCATCAACTACACTTTCATGGCCACTTGTTCCAAATTCACCTCTGTTGCTCTTATTGTCTTTGGTTTTCTTGCATCTTGACTTTCCTGCATTATCAAAGAGAAATCAATCAAAAATGATAAAAGTTGCTTAAGACTTTACAATTATTTCTAGTTAAAATTCTCAAATCTATTAACATTAGCTCACACATCAACACCCTTAACTTAAAACAATTGCTTTTCCCCAAGCAACTTAAACATAACTAAGAGGATACAAAGCACATTCTACAGTCAATCATCCATTTTAGCTCAAAACATATTTACTATCTCCAAGGTCAATCATCTCAAACTCAACTGTGTATATTACTAAAAAGCAACAATGCAATACAAAGGAATCAAGTTATGGCATCAACTTTGCAAAAACAACTATGCATATACCAACATTACACCACCCAAACAAGTTAGCAACTAGAAACATAGCCAGTGTGCCCTTACAACAAAGAAGTCCCTCCTCACTCATATGTGAACTCAAGCATGTCAATGTGGTGACAGTCAAGATATACTCACCTCAGAAAGAAGTTCCAGTCAATTTATGCCAAATACCATAAGCTTGCCCTTATTTTAATTACTGAAGCTTTCAGACAGTTAAGTTAGGATCACTATAGGACTTTTCTTCATCTTCTAATGTAGGCTTGTGGCTGGTATGATACACAAGGATATTTGAAGTAACTAAGCCTCCTTGGCACTACACTATTTTTGGGGTCTCACTTATCAACCTTTACCTTATTTATCCCTTTCTTGATTAAAGCACATTCAAGTTGGGTGCAGTCTTTATTCATTCATTTTCTTTTTTTCACAATTTTTATTTTTCTCATTCTCTTTCTACCACACCCAGCCTTGCATATTTTTTATTACCCTTCTTTATAATCACTTTAAGCACCCCTATGATAGCCACCCTCAAATTAGGCTATTTACCTAAGTCAAAGTGCACAATATCCAAGGAGGACCAGGGCCAAAATAGGTTCATTATGATACAACTGGGAAGGTGATAGTTATAATAAAAAGAATAGACATTCAGGCTCAAAATCAGGATCAAGGGATATTATTCACACATGGAAGGTCATTTAGGCTAAAATTGGACTAATATCAACAACATCCTATGATCCTTTCCTAACCACTATCCTATAACCAAGGCAAGACCAATCGGGCAAGTTCTGGATTTAACACACGATGGGAACTAGGTAGTATCTCACACACACATGGAACAAAGGTACATCACAAGCTACTACCCATTAGGTTCATGCAATGTTTAGCAATGGTTATCATATCACTAGTTCTAATGCCATAACAACATGCGCAATGGTCACACATAAATACATATCACACAGTCATAAAACATACCATTGGAGAGGTGTTCAAAAATCAACAAGAACATGTTAACTGCCTAAGGTACTTGTATTTCTCCTAGTCAACTACAACAGTTTACAATAAATCACAATACGTCTAAACATGCCGACTCTACTAGGAACAAGAATCCAAGGAAAAGAGGTACGACAACAAAAACCCCAAGAGGACATCAACACCTATAAGTAGCCCCACCCTCAACTTAAAATCATGCAATGTCCCCAATGCATCAAACCAAAATAAGAGAGTTAGAAACATACCTGTGGAACCATGGGTGTGAAGATCTGATGTCAATCACATAATACGAATACAGATAACAAAATACCTTGGGCTGCCTCCCAAGCAGCACCTGATTTAATATCTCGGCACGACTAGGTTATCTTGACTACTCAAAATTCATCAAGATACCTTAAAAGTGCTTCATTCTTTATCCCTCCACTTAGACTATTTGAATCGTCGACCCATCGTTTGATCTTTACATCTTTTAGGTGCATTGGAAAAATGTGAGGGCATGACAAGGAAAGTTCTATCACGCCACTTCGAAGACTTGAACCGCTTGCCTAATTTCGCATCGAACTTTCGTAAGGACTCATTTGGCAATGGTGAGAATCTTAAAAAGCCACTAAATGGACATCAATCTTAAAGATTATTGGACTTCAAGACTGGGGTTGTATTATACCCTTTCGGCAAGACAAACTTCAAAATGTCGGAATTTTCCTCCTCATTTCCAAAATTTATCATTTACTTGGGCGATTCGACTCTCATCACATCCACCAAGCATAATGTTGAAAAATGATTCGAGTGAGGTCTTCTCCCTAATTTTGGAGTTACATCCTTCTCGTCCTCTTCACCCAGAATTTGGCTAGAGTCTTTATAAGAGATTGATTTGGTTTCTTCTTTTGCCTCTAGCACCATTTCCTCAATCTTGGCATCATCTCTTATGGTTGGTTCGATTGTTTGGAAAATCATCGAGGGTTGCTCATCAAGATCAACATTAGTATAGGGTTCTTGCTCCTCATCTTCACATTTTTCCATTATTTTAAATAATTCCACAGATAATAAATCATCTAAACATAATATAGAAGAATGCTTTGAAGGATTGACCTTTATATCCATCTCCTCATGAATGATTGGCTTCATGTGTTGATGCATATCACATACGATATCATACTTTTATTTTTGGAGATCCAACATTAGTTGAAACATAGGTTCAATACCACTCTTTTCGGTGCTTCGTTCTTTCTTTTCTTAACCATAAGACCTATCAAACTCATAAGAAGAACTAGAATTTGGGTTAGCGGAATAGAGGGAGGGGTAATTTGGGCAATCACTCCAATGTCCATCTTGACCACCACATAAAGAACAATCATACTCCCAGTAGGATGGAGATGATGCACACATCTCTTTGAGGATCGTATCTACAATTTTGCCAAAAGTGAGGTCCATCATAATATGGACATAGATCATCAAGATAAGATTTTCAGCCACCAAGCTCATGTTCATTCAACGATGCCATAGTAATAAGTAAACTAAAATAAAAATCTACCTAACACAAGAAATAAAAGAAAACTAAAAACAAATATTTACAAGTTTGAATTGAAGAAAGTAGGCTAAAATTCTAAACCAACTCAACACGCCAAATTATTCTCCGGCAACGATGCCATTTTTTGTAATGCTCAACTTACACGTCAATTTAGTGTAAGGTGGTCATTGTTAATATATTTACCTAACTTTAGAGTTGGGGTCAAATCCACGAGGAACAATGTGAGTGACGATTAAACTAATTTGAAACTATAGCTACAGGTTAAATTCAAATAAATGATACGAAAAGATAAAATGGGTTTTTTTTAATGATTGAAAAAAAGTTATTAACACTTCAATTCGCCTTAGAACTCAAAGATTAAACTACAATATTTCAAATCAATGATATAGAGAAACTAGAGTTGTGATCACTATGATTAGTAATCCTATATTGAATAATAGTTATAGTACTGGATTCTCATGACTTGTGGAAAATATCAAATTATCAGTTTTGACAGTCCATCTAAGTGTTTCTCAACCCACTTAGATGTTGAACTCCCTAATTCTCTCAAACTTAGAAAAAAATTCTATTCATACTGATTTTATTTTGAGTTGATTAATCTTGTTACAACATTAATCATTAGATGGGAACTTAACCTTCCCAAATTCTCGTTGATAATTCACTACCTTTAGTTTATTTCTCAGTTTGAGCAAATCAACATATGGTGAGATCTATTGTTTGTAACCAACAAAAAATAATTAATACAAAAGAATTATCAAGATGTTCCCACAATCACTCAAACCCTAACTAACTATTAAGACAATACAACAGTAATCATAGATCCCACAACCCTAGTTCTGGGTTTTAGTTCCACATTAAAGAGAAAATGATAAAAATAACTCAATTCATAATTTAAAGTGATAAAACTTACAAAAAATATAGTCAAAAATTGATTCTCTTCCCAAATTCAAGAAGAATGTCCCACAACTAAATCAAAGAATTGAAAATTAAAATCCAAGTTTAGAGACCAAAGAGAAGTAAAGTATTCTTTGGAATAAGTTCAAGATGTTCTGCGCTCTCAATGAAATCCTAAAAGCTACTATTTATATCCGTAACTTAAGAAAAATTCAAAATTAAAAATTCAGATTTTTCTCCATAGCTGATGACATGTACGACGGCTTATTTGAGATCTGATAGCTTATCAGACCATGTTGTCAGACATGATTTCCATTTCTTGCCTTCTGCTTATGTGTGATGATATGCCTGGCAGCTTATTAGAGTTTTGATAGCTTATCAGAATTTGTCATCAGGCATGCTTAAAATTTTTGCCTTCTGATTCTGAGTGACGACATTCTTGATGGCTTATTAGACACCTGATGGTTTATCAGGGGATGTCGTTATCTCCTTCTCCAAGTTTGATGATTTCTACCTTAGGGTGATGTCAACTCCTGACAGCTTATCTAGGCTTGGATGACATATTAGACAATGTTGTCGCTTCTTCACTTTAAATCTCATATACTGCCTTAGGCTAACGACATTCTCGATGGTTTATCATAATTGTGATGACTTATCAGAGTTGTCATCATATATCTGCTCTAATTTCCTCACACTGTCTACAGCTGATGATGACTCTAATAACTTATTACAAATTTGACAACTTATTAGACAAGTCGTCAACTACACTTTCATGGCCATTTGTTCCAAATTCACCTCTTTTGATCTTATTGTCTTTGGTGTTCTTGCACCTTGACTTTCCTTCATTATCAAAGAGAAAGCAATCAAAAACAACAAAATTTTCTTAAGACTTTACAATTATTTCTAGTTAAAAGCCTCAAATATGTTAGCATTAGCTCACACATCAGTAGCTGCATGCTCGATGGATGTATTAGAAAGCCATACGATGACTTTAACCATACATCATCATCACTACATTTCATCCTATCCTTTAAATTGCATTGAATTTACTTGATATGATTTGACATTGTATTAATACTTACTTTTGTATTGTATTATAGTGATAACACCTTGTTTGTGATATTGCATTTGTGAATTTCTTTTATTTCATTACATTATCTTATTTGATAATATATTGGTTGGGTGGTATAGAGGTGGGGTGTGATGGTGGCTTGATTAAAAGATAGGTGGGTAGCACCTTTTAGTAGCATGAGATATATCCTTACATATACATACTCTCTCCCTATTGCTATCTCATATTATTTGTTAATAATAGTTGATTATGCTTGTTATTCATCTTTGTGTCTTCTTCATAAATGACTTTCCTTGTTGAATATAAATGAATAGTGTTGACTCACCTAGATCAATGCATCAATCCTATGTTTGATACATCTATTGACCGATGTGTTGGGTTACTTGGATTAGGATAAAGTGATGTATATACTGAATTTTAGATTATTGGAAAGCCTTGGGTAGTTGGGGTGGTGGTTTTTCCAGAGCTTTGGATTAGGATCGATTATCGACGATGCTTGCTAAGTACATGTGGTGTCATACTCACCTTTGCTTCTCTTTTCTTTATCTTGTTTTCAGCACCTCATATAGATATTGGACTGAGTAGCAACTTGTAGATTATTATCTTCTAGAATTGATGTTGTAGAGATCGAAGTAGTGTTGGCAGACTCCAAGCTTACCTGAACCTCTCTTTATATATCTAATGCTTACTCACATTTAAGATACATTACCTATTATTATCTTTCTATATTTAGAGGCTCATACTAGTCACAACCAAACCTATGATGTACTTTAAACTTCTGTTTTGTATGTATATAGATATACACACACATACACACGTTCTTGTTCCTCGTCTATATTTTAATAATTATGCATTCGGGTTGGGTTAGGATTACTTGTCCGATGGATTTGATAAGTGCCATCACGTGCCTAATTTGGATCATGACAACTGAGGGATTGATGTTTTTAATTTTTGTTGCATCATTGAATTCACTTAATGATTAGAAAATCGAAAGCACTAACTTGTCTATCGGTTTGAATAATTGGAGTTATAAGGTTGTTAACATATGAGACTAAATAAATAAGCAAGGGAATTTATAATACTATAACTAAGGAATTATAGTGCTGGCTGCTGGACTTCAAATTCTGCCATTACATAATTAAGATATAAGAATTTAATTAGATTTTAATTAGGCGGGGAAAATGGTAATCCAACTTTGAAGATAGGAGCTTCCTACTTTTAATATAACTAGATTCTGGAGTGTTTCATGTAAATTCTGATAGATTCGTTAGAAATATGAAAAATTCTCTTAAAACATGTGATTAATGAGTAATAACATGCAAGAATTTACAAATAAATCCTAATAAGTCTGACAAAAATTCCAAATGTGGGGTGTATTTTAATGTTTAAAATGAATTCTTTTTAAGAAACCAATTGTAAATTTTGAATTTTGGTTATTAGTTAACAAACTTTCAATAAAGTCACAAATAACTAACTTGAGACCAAATAAAAATGTAGACTTACGACAATCAGAAATTCATAGAAAATTAAATTTAAAAAGTTCAGAGAGAAAACACAAAAACTTACACGTAACTATCACAACTCATAAGGAAAAGGAAAAATAAAAATTATGAGACTTCTTTGTGCTTGACCCTAGATAAACAAAGAAATTAGTGTTTTCTTTTAATGATGAGGGAACAAAAAATTCAATAATTTTGAAATGAGAAGATAAGGTTTAATATAAACTCAAAGATCTAAATAAGAAGACCACCTAAAGAATAATATAAAGCTACATTGAAACGCCATATTTAATTTTCTTTATCTACGTTATCATCAACAATGTTAAATGTAGCACAATTCGTAGACATTCTGGTCCTTGTTGGAAGTAATCATCGTAAATGTTAAATTATTCAAGAAAAACAATCTCCATGATAATATCAATTGTCATGCATTGGCTTCAAATAGTGAACAACGAAGGTTTACCCTAGCTTCGTCTTCTCACTTTCCTGCTGCTCATCTCATCCTTGGAATCAACATGATAAAGGGTAACTAGCAGTGGATAACCTTAAATTAATGATTAATATTATGTAGATATGCTAAACAGTTATTTTGTTAGTAGATTAGTGATAGTTGGTGGAATCACATGTCTATAAATAAACAACTATACACTAGTTGTTGTATCAAACACAATTTTTTTTCATTTTAATGGAACATTGTACCTAGATTCTTCTCTAACCTACTTTCTCTCTTTTATATTTCTCTAACTTCCTCTTTCTCTTACTTTCCTTAGAATCTTAGAGTTTATCCATTAATAGAGGTTATCATGGTATCAAAGCAAGTTGCATCTATCTTGTGAGTCGATTCCTCTGAGTAGTTGCTTCACTTCAACAATTTAGTGTTGAAATTCCAAATTATAACTAGAATCAAAGCTAGATCTAGGTTGTAACGTCCCGAGAGTACACCCTGGGTGCCACACGGTGCTTACAATCCCATGAGACCACAAGATAACCCATGAGATGGTACCTGCTGTGAGCACTGAATAAAATCAATAAACAACATATACGAAATTTTAATTGAATTGCCATAATGCTTTAATAACTGAAATTAATACTGAATCATGGTTTAAAAGTATGGAACCACACTGATAAAACAACATATAATCACAACTGGAAACTAAGCAATTGTATGTACTAGTCTGAAAGCCTCTAAACTGTCTGATTGTGGAGTTGATGGGACAAGTCCCCAACTAACTCTGAATGACGAAATAATAGAACTACTGACATAATTGAACATAAGATAACTCGTACTCTAAGGAACAATACTCACCATGGCTGCTAATATGGATGCAATGGAAAATGTAAGTACGATCGGGAATCCGAGCGTTAGAACCTATGATATAAGACATCATAGCAAAAGAAAAGAGTATGCGACCAGTACTTCTGAATGTACTAGCATGCTAAATAGAGTTAGGATGACATGCATGGTTTCACATTCATGAGTAATAACTAAATTAATACATAGTATGAGATACTAAGTAAAAATGCATCAAAACTGTAAAGACTGCGAATGCATGACCACACATAAATAAGTTCTGAAGTAGCCTGAAATCTTATAGCCATATAACTGGTAAACTATATGCTATGGCCAAGCAAAGCTGAAATAAATTCTGGACTGAGTACTAAAACTAAAACTATGGGAGCTTTCATCTAACCAACATACCCCAATATAGATTGATTGGGGTCCAACCTATAATCCCAGTTGGAAGGGTATTAGTACCGTGCCATAGGTCACTAACAATGGCTAGGTCAACCCTAAGCTGGTAGGAAGACTCATGAGATATAATTATGTATGTTAACCCTAGACTGGCAATAAAACATATTGACCTACATTGACTATATAGTTCTGTAACTCTGGGATTGATACTAAGGGTCACACCCTAAGCTAGAAGGAATGCCCCCATCTCTGGGTTTGCTCGATGCTGAATCTTCTCCCAACTGAATTGACACTTATTACTAAATTGGGCTAGGCTTGACTGAATTCACACTAACCCTGTTAACTGACTGAGTACTACTATTCATGATACAACAAGAATCCTTCTATGACTACTATAAACTAGGTAAGCACCTAGATTTTGGATATCATACCCCCCTGGACTTGATATCATTGACATTAGGACCATACCAGAAATTTTAAAGCATAAGAAATAGTCAAAATTCAACTTTCACTCATTTAGTAATTTTATCAAACACTTGGAAGGCATAATTTCCATTTAGAAATGATCAACATGCTAACATATCATGAGTTTATCCTTTAATTCCCAATTTAGGGGATTCAACATGATAATTACATCAACCAACGTACGCATCATGGAATTTATATATTCATAACTTGACACTCAAATTACAACACATACATTGACATAATATGATCTAAATCAACTAAACTCATCACTCAAGCTTTGAAAAAATTTCTTGGATTCAAAGGGTTGGAAAGGACCCAAGGATAAATACTTAACATACCTTGCTTGAAGAATTCATGAAGTTCTTGGTAGGTTTCTTGAGATTTGACCTTGAATGATGAAGAGCTAGGGTTTGTTCTTGAGAGGAATAAGGTGAATAATAATGTATCTATGCTATTTGGGGCTGAAATTATGTGTTTAGGACAGTTTTGATATGAGACAAAAGACATTATTATCCCCTAATATGCGAAATCAAAAGCTGAAAAATTTAAGAGCATGCTATGGAGCGTGCGTCGCATGCTCTAGAGCTCCGGAATAGAGCATGCACCGCATTCTCTATCGCATGCTCCCTAGGGCTGGACTGGAGAATGCATCACAGGATAATCGCATGCAGCTACTATTTTAGGCTTCCAAACATGCCCTTGTGCTTGCCTAAAAATTCCAAAACTCACCCGAGATGTACACTTGACAACCCCTATCATGAATTAACTTTAAAATTGACATTCTAAGGCTGGGAAGGTTGGGAATCAAATCACTGAAGTTTAGGAGTTTTAGAAATGACTAAGTCTCAACACTTAGTTTTATTTTAGGTTCTAAGTGTCTTAAGAAAGCAGTAAGAGATGAATTAAGCTAAAAATGTATGATGAATTTCAATATCTCCCCATTGGGAACATTCATCCTCGAATGAGACTATTTAAGCTAAGGATATTGAGGAACTGAGATGATATACTGATATGCATACTGAAAACATCATTGCATGGTTGAATCTAACTCGTAATGAATGACTGAACTAATTTATGAATGCATGCAATGTCACGAAAGTAATCATAAGACTGGAAAAGAACTGAGCTAAAGAAGTGTATTACCTTAGGTTGAGTTTGAGTTTGTGAAGAAAAGGTGAGGGTACTTGGTTTGCATGTTTTCTTCAGCTTCCCACGTGGCGCCCTCAAGGAATGATTTCGCCAAAGGACTTTGACTAAGGGAACTTCTTTGTTCCTTAGTTTACTAACTTAGCAATCAAGGATCTCAACTGGAATTTCTTCATAAGAAAGGTTGTTATGAACATCTACGCTTCCTAAAGAAACAACTATAGATGGGTCACTAATACATTTCTTCAACAAAGAGATATGGAATACTGGGTTCACTGAGGCCAAATCTATAGGTAACTTAAGTTTGGCTCAAGATTCTGTAAGGGAAAATATATCGAGGACTGAGTTTCCCCTTCTTTCCAAACCTATTCACTCCCTTCATGGAAGAGATCTTTAGATATATAAAATCTCTAATCTCGAACTCAAGATCTCTTCTCCTTACATCAAAATAAGATTTCTGTCGACTTTGGGCTATCTTAAGCCTTTTCCTAATCAATTGAAATTTCTCTAATGCATCAAATACCAAATCAGGCCCTACCAAAGTGGTCTCACCTACATCAAACTAACAAATTGGAGACCTACATCTCCTCCCATATAATGCCTTAAATGGAGCTATCTGACTACTAGAATGATAGCTGTTATTATAAGAGAACTCAATCAAAGGCAAGAGATCATCCCAACTATCCTTAAAATAGATAACACAGGCTCTCAATATATCTTCGAAGGTCTAAATGGTCCTTTCTTCCTGAATATCTGTCTGAGGGTAAAAGGCTGTACTGAGGTGGACTTAGGTACCAAGACCCTTTTGAAAGACATTCTAAAAGTGAGAGGTAAACTGAGTACCTATATAAAAAATGATGGACAATGGGACTCCATGCAACCAAACTAACTCTCTAAGGTAGATTTTAGCATAGTCCTCGACTGAATAGGTAGTATGAACTGGTAAGAAGTGGCCAGACTTGATTATCTTGTCCGCAATCACCCAAATTGAATCATGATGATGACGAGTACAAGGTAGACCTATCAGAAATTTCATGTTTACTTTCTCCCACTTACATGTGGGGTACTGAACTCCTGCACAAAACCAATATGCTTTAGGTGCTTAATCTTAACTTGTTGGCAAGTAGAGCACTTACCTATAAAATCTACAATGTCCCTCTTATCCCACTCTGTAATAAGATTTCTCGTAAGTCGTTGTGCATCTTAGTGGCCCCTGGATGAATAAAGTAATGCACAACATGCGCTTCAGCAAGAATCTGCTATCAAATGTCATCTACACAGGACACACACAGTCTACGCTAGCAATGCAACACACCATCTCGCCCTTAGGATAAAACCTTTACTTTTTGATCTCTAACAGACTCCTTCAATAAACCATCGGTAATAGCTAGCCAAACCTAAGAAACTTCTGATATTTGATGGAGAGATGGGTCTACGCTAGTTTCTTATTGCTTTGGTATTTAGAGGATCGACTCTAATACCATCACCAGAAATAATGTTACCAAGAAAAGCTACTGACCTTAACTAAAATTTGCACTTGTTGAATTTAGCGAACAATTGATGGGCTCTAAGAGTCTGTAATACTATTTTGACGTGGTCCGTATGATCATTTTTGGTATGAGAATAAACAAGAATGTCATCAATGAAGACTATGACGAATATGTCCAAGTACTTGTAACACACCGAAATCTAGTTCTTGGGATGCCACACGGTGCTCTGAACTATAAGTAGTCCTCAGCTAACCCTGGCTACTTTCTACTAAGTCTGGATCTCAACATAGGGGAAAGCTGAATATGAAATCATAATAATGCAGAAAATCTTATCTGATACATACTAGAAGTCTTGATAAAACAATACTGAAAAATCTAAATTTTGAATCAAATGTCTAAAACTGAATCTAGTAGTACGACAAGCCTCTACTATCTGAATCTAGCGAGTCAGTGGGACATGCCTCAGCTGACTCAAACTATCTAAAATGAATAAAGGAATATCTACTAATAAACTGAAAGTATGAATAATTAAGTCTCCTAACTATGAGGACTCACCAACAGCAAGGATGTAGATGAAATGCTCAAGAATCACTTATGCTACTGAGACTGAGCATCTGAACCTACATTATGAGACAATGTAGAACATAGACATATATATAGATTAGTACATTGAGGATGTACTGAGTATATGGGGGTGCATGGAATAAGTAAACAATATCATCACAGTTTATAAAATCATGCATGCTAAATGTAAATGACTTACACAGGCTTGAGTAATCTGAAATTTAAAGATCATAAATCATAAATGATAAAACATATAACGTAAATCTGGTGAGCCATTACACTTAGTTCTAAAATCTATAAAATACTTTATCTTAAAGCTTAAGAATCTTAAAACCATAACTTATAAAACATATGATTTTATCTTAAAGCTTTAAATCAATAGACTGTTGAAGAGTGGGGGACATCTTTTGGGAGGTTTTCTAACCGACATACACCATGTGAGCATCCATGGAGTACCACATCCAGACCCCGTTAGGTAGTGCTATTCTATCCTTTCCATCGGAATAGAACTTCTATCTTAGTGATCATAATCTGAGTCATCCACATAGAAGTGGGAATAAATCTGAATCCTACTTTGGCACATAGTTCTGGGGTCTGAAACCATAGTAACCTACCCATATCGGTGCTAAATAAGACTCCTATTCATATGTTCAAAATCTTAAGAAATCCACATCAAAAATAGCACAATGGTTTTCAATAAAACCAATTATGCTTTTCTTTCTTTAAATCTCAAGTTATCTGAACAATGTGGATTCTTATCTTAACTTAGGATCAAATGGTCAAATCTTTATCAAAATTTGAGAATAATCTTATCTGTGAGTGCTCATGGCACAAATAATCTCGAAATAACAATCTTAAATTGGGGCTTAACGACCCATGCATCAATCTCATGTTAAAACCTCTAAAAATTCATGCTTGATAATTTAAACACTTATAATTCATCATAAAATCTGGAAATTACTGCACAATGCATAGAAATATGAATAAAGTCATGTAATTTCAACTTTTAAATTAATGAAAATCTCATAATCTTGCAAGTAATGATAATGGGTATAAACCCTAACTTTAATTTCACAGAAAATCTCATAAATTACAGTAAATTTGTAATTAACGTAAAGTTTTGGGCATAAAGATGAAAGAATTATCCTTGTTCAAACTCCACATACCTTAAATTGATGATCTTTGATGAGAAACTCAAATCCAAGATTTCTATTGGTGCTTTGGAGATGAATCCTTAGAGTTCTTATATTAGGAATCCTTAGTCTTAAATTTCCTTGAAAAATTAATGGACGAATTTGGGTTTCTTGGAGGAGGAGCTTTTGAATTTTATGGTTTTGTTTTTTAAAAAAATGGTGAATAAAGAGCATAAAGTTCTTGAAATATGATTAATCTTTTGTTTTTGGATGGATTGAGGGTTGGGGATTTACCAAAATATCCTCTTTAAACATTTATACATAACTGGAAAATGTATATTTTCCCGATCTGGGTGGCTGCCGCGATGCACCACAATTGCGGTGGCTCACTAGAAATTGATGAATGGAAACTGGGTAGACTCCGCGATGCAGAGACATTGAGGTGACCCTTTGGAATGACATTTTGGCACATGGAGCGATATGCCATTATCGTGCTGGACCTCTAGAAATTAACAAATAGGAAATTAAACCTCTTCGCAACACGCCAATATTATGGAGGGCCACTAGAATGAGACAATTGGAAATTTGCATTGATACGCGGTGAGCTAAAGGTCCAAATGATGGTGTTTACGACTGGAACTTAAAATAGCCATAACTTCTTACTCGGTTATCGGATTTAGGCGAATCTTATATTGTTAGAAAGATAATTCAATTTCCTACGAAATGGAAAGTCTAAATCTAAGGAATTCCATACCAAATAAATAGTATTTGTTTTGGAAGTTATCCCTTAACATTCTAGGGATGAATGTAAGGTAGGAAAAGTGTGAGGTATTACAGTACTTCTTGAACGCTCAATTTATTAAGTACATAAAGGTTGCTGGGGCATTTGTAAGACCAAAGGACATGGCTAGAAACTTAAAGTGACCATAGCAGGTTTGGAAAACTATTTTTGGAATGTCATATTCTCTTAATCTGAGCTGATGATAGCTGTATCTGAGGTGTATGTTAGAAAAGTAACTGGCACCCTAAAGTTGGTTGAACAAGTCATCGATTATAGGGAGTGGGTATTTATTCTTGATTGTGACTTTGTTCAACTGCTGGTAGTTGATGCACATCCTAAGAGAACCATCTTTATTATGCACGAATAAGACTGGTGCACCCTACGGGGAAATGTTGCGCTTGATGAATCCCTTATCTAGGAGATATTTTGACTGTTCTTTTAAATATTTAAGTCTGTATGGAGCTATTCTATATGGAAAAATATAAATAGGCTGAGTATCCAAAAGAAGGTCTATTTTCAAGTCAATTTTCCTTTTGGGAGGAACTCTAGGATGATCTTCAGGGAACACATCTAGAAATTCCCTACTACTGGAACTGACTCAAGATTGGGATCCTTAAAATTAGAGTCTTTGACTCGTACAAGATGATAGATACATCCCTTAGATATTATTTTTCTCGCTCTAAAGTATGAAACAAGTTGACCCCTAGGCACTGTGGTACTACCCCTCCACTGAAGGACTGGTTCATTTAGGAATTGGAAGTAGACAATTCTATTTCTATAATAAATTGAAACATAGCATGAATGAATCAAATCTATGCCAAGAAAGACATCAAAATATGTCATTTCTAGTTCTATAAGGTCTACTGATGTGAATTTTAGAGATACTATAATCAAATAGTTCCTCTATACCCGCTGGGCTATAATAAACTTACGTACTAGAGTAGATACTGAGAAATATCTGTTAAAAGAGTAATTAATAAACTACTCTTCAAATAAATACCTTACAAATTCAAATCCACTAATTATACCCTCACTTAAGGTCTATAACATTACATAAGGGTCAATTAATCCTCAAAATAGTTCCTTCAAACTCAATCCAACTCCATTAATTGAAATTGTGAACTAGCCTGCTATAGCATCATGAGAGGGTCCTGACTACCTATAACACCCTCAATTTTTCAACATGAACAATTTTCAATAATATGGTCATAATATTTACTCAAGAAGAAGTTTAATAGATGGTTAGTTACCTTGGAAAGAAGACTCAAAGATCTTTAATTTGGTGGCTATTAGGATCCTTAACTCCTTATATTCTAAGAGTTATAGATTTGATGAACCATGTTTTTATGTCATATTTGGAATCCTTTGTGATAGTTTTGATCGATTACATCCTTATTTACTCGAGCAATAGGGGGGAGCCCGATCAATATTTAAGAATTGTACTCCACACTTTGATAGGATATAAGCCTTATGCCAAATTCTCAAAGTTTGAGTTCTAGGTTGATTTTTTAGCTTTCTTGGGGTACGTAGTCTGCAAGTAAGATTTTACGGTGAACCTAGCAAAGGTTGAGGGTATTCATGGTGGGCTAGGCCTAAATATCCTTCTAAGATTTATAATTTCATTAGATGGGTATACTAGTACAGGAGTTCATTAAAGGTTTTTCTTTTATTGCAGCTCGTATGACTAGATTAACTAGGAAAAAAGTTTTATTTTAGTGTTCTATGAGTTATGAGGTGATATTTTTGAAGCTCAAGGACTTGCTCATTTAAGCTCTAATTCAGACTTTTTCAATTAAGAAAAATGGTTTACCATCTATTAAAGTGCTTATAGTGTTAGTTTAGGATGTGCTTTAATGTAGAAGAGCTGTGTTATTATATATTCCTCGAGGCAGCTGAATGTGCATGAGACTAACTACCCTACACATGATTTGGATTTGGTAGGGGTAGTGTTTGCTCCTTATTTAGAGGCATAACTTTTATGGGGTTTTCTATGATATCATCACCGACCACCATAGTCTTCAATATATTATAACCTTGAAGGAGATAAGTACAAGGAAACATAGATGGATTGAGTTGTTGAAGGACTATGATATCTCTATTTATACCATACGAGCAAGGGGAATTTGGTAAAAGACACCTTGAGCTAGAAGGCAGTGAGTATAGGTAGCTTGACCTTCATTTCAGTTTAAGAGTAGTTGTTGGCTTTGTACATCCATTCCTTTCTAACTTGATGGTTTGTCTTGATATTTTTGACCCTAAGAGAATTGTTGCAAGTGCTGAGGATAGATATACCTTATTGGACCAAATTTAGGATAATCAGTTTGAACATACGAAACATCCTGAGTTTTGACCCTTAGAAAATTTCCTAGAATTTCATTCTCGGGACCCAATATGACTCATGGTATGAGCCATTTGTTGGGGTACAAGTGGTATCATCCTATTTTATGTTAACTAGTGTTAGTTTGTGGGATAGTTTTGGTCACTGGAATGGGTACAACTTAGGGGTATGAGTCGTAGGGATTGGTATGAGTCATATTAAGGACTCGTAAGATGGGCAGTTTTTGATCCTCCTAGTATTTCATTCTTCCAAGGATACGGGTCATGGGTACATATCTTATGTTGTGGTTACGACTTGGTTAGATAAGTCATATACTGGACATGTTTGATCCAAGGGTTGAGGCTTCGATGTGAATGGTAGGTACCAATCATATATGAGGGTATAACTTATATGGGTAAGTTGTATCCCTACGATAGGTTTATAAAAGATTTAAGTGGGGGCGTTCTGGATAATTCCCAACTTACCCTAATTAAGACTGACAACTTCTAAAACACTTTGGAGGTTATTTACCCTATTTTTCTATTCATTAACATTTAGAAACTATTCCAAAAGTACTCTATAATTCTCTCAAGAGCCTTTGGGGAAAGAAGGTAATGGTTTCATCTTGAGGAGCACTTTGGGCTTGTCTTGGTGATTTCATTCCATTAATTCTTAATTATAAGGCAGGGTAATCTTCCCTTATTATAATTTCAAAAAAAAAATGGTATATATGATTAATTTCATAGTTTTACTATTTTATGATTATGGCTTTGAAATTTTATTTGGGGGTTTTGATATTAAATGCTTGGTTATCATTTCCTATGGTTTTAATTATGCTTTTATATGCATTAATGGTGGATTTCGATAATTAGATTACATGTTAATTGTTTAATAGTCTTTGGGATTGGTTTTGGTTATATTATGCCCCCAAGGTGTTTGATAAAATGCTTATAAAGATATGTTTATTGCATTGACTTCTTTTAATGGAAATCTTGCACGTTTTAAACTTAGTAAAAGAATTATACATGGTTTAAATGGTTTGAAAAGGCTAAAGGCTAAATGATTATGCTTATGGGGAACATGGAAGTCTCCCAAGTAAAGGCTAAATGGTTATGCTTATGGGGAACATGGAAGTCTCCCAAGTAGTTTAATATGGTATATGGAAGGGCACTTGAAAGTCCTCTTAACCTAAATAGTTTGGTTATGGATATTACTTGAAAGTAAGAGGTGGTATGATAATACCACTAATATTGGTCTTAATTAATCAAATGGTAAATGGATTGGTCGGTTACTTGGAAATGGTTTTAATTAGGCTTTAACGGTAGGGTGTGTAGAAAGCTATGGATGGTGGTGGTCCTGAGGGGACCAAAATTGGTGTTAGTGGACCATGTTCATGATGTCACACTATTGAGGGATATACTAGTCATCCCATGGGATATTTCCCTGGTCATACGCCTACACGCATTGGGGCGCTTTCAGCAAGGGGAGCTGAGCCCATATAGCTCGTGGGTAGTTTAGGAAGGCCAAGCTACACATCCAGGTAAAGGTTTTAAATGCATTATAAACTCGGTTCCCTTTTCCAGAACTTATATATGTATAGTTGTATGCATTATGGATGGTTTTACTTGGTTCTATAACTGGCATTAGTTTATCCTTATCTTGTGATTCATGCTAGCGGTCACGTGCTAATCCATCTACTTACGGTGTATACCCATGCTATGTAGGAATTGACCATTCTACTCCTCCTATTTAGCATGCAGATTTAGTATAAATATTTAGACTAAAGTGGTGAGGTTCTATTCTTTTGAAAGGCATCATTCCATGTTATGGATTTCTTTAGACATTTTTTTTCCATTTCGGATATTGGTTTTTTCCATGGTTGGGGATATGTTCCAACTATATCTACTTACTCTTTTGGATAAAGGCTTTGTGGTACTTTTGGGGGTTGGTATGGGTGGGATCGGTATTGGTATTGACCTTTGCTTTGGAATAAGCCGTTAGGCTGACATAGTTAGTTTTTCCATCCTATTACATTTTTAGATTAATTATATTATGTTTTGGTATTCTCTTTGGTTATGGCCTGGTTTATGGCTTTCGGTTTGTCTTGGTATGGTCGGGCTATTGGCGTGATACGATTTTCCTTGGTTGGGTAGGTCATGGTGTTGACCTTATCCTAGAGTCTTAATGAGAACATTTACTCTATTTTGTTATATGTTTGAAATATAGCCCATTAAAGGCTAGATATAGGTGGTTGGGTGAGGTAATAGGGGCTGGTACCCATTTCAGGTTGGACTTAGGATGCCCATTATAACAAGGCCTGGGGTCATGTCGTGTCAAGTTGGTATTAGAGCTTTAGGTTTATAGTCTCTTGGGAGTCCATAAAGTCGCGTTGAGTGGAGTCTCTTTTATGAGTGTGTAGCGCCACACTCATAAGATAGAGGCTACAAGGCATTTAGGAATGTTTCTCTTTCTTGGTATTCTATCTTCAAGCTTGATTTTTCAATCTTGGGATCTTCTCTAATCCTTGTTTGTTTGTCTTTTAGATCAAGCTTCCAAGATCTGTAACATAAAGAAATTTTTTCATCCCATCTGGGGATAATGCTAAAGGGGTACGTCCTACGTATAGAGTACATCTATAATCTCATGGTCCTATTCCTGATGGTGCTGGAGTTCCAACTATCTTGGCTAGTTCTCCTCAGGTCTCTCAAAGCAATGCGATGAATGTGGAATTTCATCAATCTATTCATGTTATTGCCCAACTGGTTGCTGCTCAGGCTAAGTAAAGTGCGAATGGTGGTTTATCTGTGAGTCCATAAGGGTTGGTCAATTTATAAAGATGGGTCCTCCAACTTTTACTAGAGTAAATGTAGAGAAGGATCCATAAGTCTTCTTAGATGAGATGGAAAAGATCTTTTGGGTGATGCAGGCTACTAATGTAGAGGGGGTTAACCCTTCAACTTATTAATTCAAGGATATTGCTTATCAGTTATATAAGGAGTGGGATAAGGATAGAGGTGATATAGAATAGGAAGGGTTGTGGGAGGCCTTTTTTTAATTCTTTCCTGGATTGGTTCTTTCCTTAAGAGTTGAAGAAAGCTAAGATAGAGGAGTTTATAAACCTTAGGGAGGGGAGGATTTTAGTAAAGGAATATTCTTTGAAGGTCCATCAGCTATCACGGTATACTCCTGACTTGGTGGTTGATATGAGGTTGAGAATGAGGAAGATCACTTCTGGGTTGAATAAATATTTGATTCTAGAGAGAAAGACTACTTTTCTAATTAAGGATATGGATATCTCAATATTGATTATTCAGATACAGTTGGTTAAGGACGAGAAAAGGTGGCAGTCAGAGTTTGGGGATAGGTAGGGAAAGAGGAACGAGTTTTCTGATCAAGGAGGTGCTTAGTCTTAGGGTGGTAAAGATAGTGATAAGTGGTAAAAAAAGAAGTGGGGAAGTTTTGGCTCTAATTTTACTAGTGTTCCTTACTAGTTGGGAGACAGGCGCCATCAAGGTGGTGACAATTCTCGGGCACAAGCTGCCCAATCTCAGGAGAGCAAACGTTACTTAGTTTTTTCATGTCCACCTTGTTGATTTTGTAGTCTTCCTCATTGGGGTTACTGTAAGGAAGGAAGGGATAAATGCTTCAAATGTGTTAAGGTAGTCCATCAACTCAGGAATGGTCCAGTCAATACGGTTTCTATGGGGGCAAATAAGATCTTTGTGGCTTCATCTTCTGCTCCTACACCTGGTTGTGTTGCATCTGCTTCTGTTACTGCTCCTAGTTCTAGTGTTGGTCAAAATAGGTTGTATATTTTGGCATCCCAACAGGAATCTGAGACATCACCTAATGTCGTTACTGGTATGTTACATCTTTTCTCTCATGAAGTATATTGTTTGCTTGATCTGAGGTCTACTCTTTCTTATATGACTCCATATGTAGATGTATCTCTTATTTTTGATCTAAAAGTTATTTTGGATCTTTTTTCTATTTCTACCTTGGTAGGTGACTAGGTTATTACTAAAAGAGTCTATAAGAGGTGTGTGGTATCTGTTGGCGGTAACCATACCTTTGTGGATCTATTTGAGTTGGATAAGGTAGATTTTGATGTAATTTTGGGTATGGATTGGTTGCATTCTTGTTATGCATCTTTGGATTATCGTACCCATAAGGTTATCTTTAAGTTCCCAGGTGAACCAGTTATAGAATGGAAAGGTAGTTGTTTAGCTACTAAGAAGAGGTTTATTTCTTATCTTAGAGCTCGAAGGTTAATCTCCAAGGTTTGTCTTTATCACTTGGTCTGGGTTAAAGATTCTAACTCAGAATGTCCTTTTTTGTTTTCAGTCCCTGTGGTTAATGAGTTTCCAGAGGTCTTTCCAGATGAACTTCCCGGTGTTTCTCCAGAAAGATAAATAACATTTGGTATTGATTTGCTTTTGAACACTCATCTAATTTCTATTCCTTCATATAGAATGGCTCCGGCTGAGTTAAGAAATCTCAAGGAGTAACTTAAAGATCTTCTGGACAAGGGGTTTATTCATCTTCGTATTTCTCCATGGGGTGCCTCGGTGTTGTTTGCACGTAAGTAGGATGGTTTCCTTCTGATGTGCATTAACTACTGGTAGTTTAACAAGGTGTTGATTAAGAACTGGTATCCTCTTCCTCGGATAGATGACTTGTTTATCTAGTTGCAAGGTGCCTAGTTCTTCTCTAAGATAGATCTTCAATCGGGGTATCATCACCTTAAGAATAAGGAGGTTGATATCCCTAAGATGGCATTTCATACTTACTATGGGCATTTTAAGTTCTTGGTGATATCATTTGGGTTGACCAATGCTCCAACAACATTTATGGATTTGATGAATAGGATGTTCAGGCAGTATTTGGATCTCTTAGTCATTGTGTTTATTGATGACATTCTGGCTTTTTATAAGAGCAAGGTGGATCATACTAATCACCTCCATGTGGTGTTGCAGATCATAAAGGAACATCAGTTGTATTGAAAGTTCTCTAAGTGTGAGTTTTGGTTGAACACTGTACTTTCTTGGGTCATATAATTTCTAGTGAAGGGATCATGGTGGATTCATAAAATGTTGTTACAGTGAAGAGGTAACCTGGGCCCATGACTCCATCTGATATTCGGAGCTTCTCGGGTTTAGTTGGGTATTATAGGCCGTTTGTGGAAAGCTTTTCTTTCGATAGCTGATCCTTTGACTAAGTTGACTCAAAATAAGGTTATGTTTTCTTGGTCAGATGCTTGTGAAGGGAGTTTTGAGAAGTTGAAGGATAAGTTGACTTTGGCTCCAATACTGACTTTGCCATAAGGCAATGATGGGTTTGTGGTTTATTGTGATGCATCTCGGGTAGGGCTTTGTTGTGTTTTGATACAACATGGGAAGGTGATTGCCTATACTTCCAGGTAGTTGAAGGTGCATGAGAGGAATTAGCCTACTCAAGATTTAATATTGTTACTGGTTGTGTTTGCTTTTAAAATATTGCAGTATTATTTGTATTATTTTTAATTGGATGTCAATTTAGATCACAAGAGTCTTCAATATGTGTTCATTCAAAAAGATCTTAATCACACATAAAGGAGATAACTTGAGCTTCTCTAAGATTATGATATAAGTCTTCATTACCACCCAGGTAAGGCTAATGTGGTTGTTGATGATTTTAACAGGTTGTCCATGGAGAGTTTGGCTCATGTGGAGGAAAAAAAGTGGGAATTGGTGAACGATATTCACCGCTTGTCTAATCTTGAGGTTCGTCTCTTGGACTCTAAGGATAGTGGTGTGATGGTACAAGAAGCTGTTCGATTATCTCTTAGTGTAGAGATTAAGGATAAGTAAGTGCTAGATCTTGTCTTGATGAAAATTAAGAGTGATGTTGGTGGGCACATATTTGTAGTGCTTGAGATCAATGGTGATGCTACTTTACGGTACCAAGGGAAATTGTATGTTCCTGATATCGACAGGTTATGAAAAAGGGTTTTGGCTGAGGAGCATGAGTCACCATGTTGTTCATTCTAGCTTGATAAAGATGTATCATGATATCAATGAGATCTATTAGTTGAATGTCATAAAAAGAGATGTGGTTGATTTTGTGGCCAAGTTCACGGTGTATCAACAGGTTAAGGTTGAGCACATGAGGCTTGGTGGGTTGTATTAAGAAATGGAGTTACTCGAATAAAAGTGGGAAGTGATCAATATGGATTTCGTTAGTAGCCTTCCTCAGTCTCAAAATCAGTATGATTCAATTTGGGTCATCATGGATAGGATGACTAAGTCTTCGTCCTTTATGCCAGTGCAGACTATATTTTTGGTAGAGGATTATGTGAAGTTGTATCTTTAGGAGATTATGAATCTACATGGGGTACTTGTCTTAATTATTTTTGATCGTGTTATGCAGTTTACGTCTCACTTCTAGCGGTATTTCCAGAAAGGGTTGGGGACTAAGGTTAGTCTGAGTACTACTTTTCATCTACAGTTGGATGGGAAAGTGGAGAGAAGTATTCAAACATTAAAGGATATGCTTCAGGCCTATGTGATTGACTATGGTGGTAATTGGGATGAGCATCTACCTTTGGTGGAGTTTGATTACAATAATAGCTATCATTCGAGTATTTGTATGGCCCCTTTTGAGAAATTACATGGTAGGAGGTGTAGATCTCCTATTGGTTGGTTCGAGCTTGGGGATGCAGACATGTTTGGCCTGAATTTGGTTTGCCAAGCTATGGAGAAGGTAAAGGTGATTCAGGATAGGCTTAAAGCTGCCCAAAGAAGCCAAAAGTCCTATATAGATTTTAGGATTAGAGACTTGGAGTTGAGGTTAGGGATAGGGTGTTCCTCAAGGTGTCTCCCATGAAAGGAGTAGTGCAGTTTGGAAAAAGGGGAAACTCAGTGCTCAGTTTGTTAGTCCTTATGTGATTTTGCTGAGAGTTGGCAATGCTGCTTATGAGTTGGAGTTTCCATCTTACTTGAGTTTAGTTCGTCCGATCTTTCATGTTTCCATGTTAAGGAACTGCATTGGTGATCCTTCTTTGGTTGTTCCTTTGGAAGGATTGGATATTTCAGATTTTCTGTTTTATGAAGAGGTCCCAGTTGAGAAATTAGATAGGAAAGTTCGTCGGTTGCAGACCAAGGATGTCGTTTTATTTAAGGTTCTATGGCGGAACTAGAAGAAGGATGAAGCTACTTGGGAAGTAGAAGAGGACATAAAGTCCAAGTACCCGTATCTGTTTTTTGCGCCTGGGATTCGTGCAGAAGGTATGTGTGTTCAACATATCTTTATTTTATGAGTTTGTTAAAGAAAAGATTAACATCTTTAACTCTTTGTATTTTAATTTTGTTAAAAGGATGTTTGATAATGCAAATGACTCAGTGTGTGGTTACCCCTACCTTTTCCGTCATTCGAGGATGAAAGTTCCTAGTAGGGGAGATTGAAACATCCTAGGTTTTGACCCTGAAACAATTTCCTGGAATTCCGTTCTTGTACCCAATACAACTCATGGGTATGAGATATAGGTTGGCATATGAGTTGTATGGTCCGGTCGTATGCTTACAAGTATTAGTTGGTAGGATGGTTTTTGTTACTGGAATGGGTATGACTTAGGGGTATGAGTCATAGGGCTTTGTACGAGTTATATTAGGGACTCATATGGTGGGCAATATTTGATCCTCCTGGTATTTCATTATAGTAGGGATATGGGTCATGGGTACGGATTGTATCTTGTGGTTACGACTTGGTTGGATGAGTAGTATACTTGACAATGTTTGATCCAAGGGTTGAGGCTTGGATATGTGTGGTGGGTACCAATCGTATCAGAGGGTATGACCCTATGGGTCAGTCGTATCCCTGTGATAGATTTTTAAGGGATTTAAGTGGGGGTATTCTGAACATTTCCCTACTTACCCTAATTAGGAACCATGACTTCTAATACACTTTGGAGGTTATTTAACCTATTATTGTATTCATTAACACTAACAAACTATTCCAAAACACTCTACAATTCTCTCAAGAACATTTGGGGCAAGAAGGCCAGGGTTTCATCTTGAGGAGTGCTCTGGGGATTGTCTTAGTGATTTATTTCCATCAATTCTTCGGTATAACGTATGATTCTCTTCCCTCATTTTAATTTCGACTAAAGGTATGGTTTATATGATTGATTTCATGGTTTTACTATTTCATGATTATGGATTTCAACTTTCATTTGGGGTTTTTGATATTAAATGCTTGGTTATGGTTTCCTAATATTTTAATTATGCTTTTATATGCATTAATGGAGAATTTGGACAATTGGATTGCAGCGTAATGGTTTAATGGTCTTTGGGATAGGTTTTGGTTATATTATGCTCCCAAGGTGTTTGACAAAATACTTATAAAAATATGTTTATTGCATTGACTTCATTTGATAGAACTCTTTCATGTTTTAAACTTGGTAAAGGAATTATGCATGGTTTAAATGATTTGAAAAGGCTAAAGGATAAATGGTTATTCTTAGGGGGAATATGGAAGTATACCAAGTGGTTTAATATGGTCTATGGAAGGGAACTTGAAATTCCCCTTAATCGAAATAGTTTAGCTATAGATATTACTTGTAAGTAAGAGGTGGTATGAGGATACCACTAATATTGTCCATGGTTAATCAAATGGTAAATGGATTGGTTGGTTACTTGGAAATGGTTTTAATTGGGATTTAAGGGCGGGGTGTGTAGCAAAGCCGTGGAAGGTGGCGGATCTAGGGTGACCAAAACAAGAAACTTATATTTGCTGATCTAAGGATTGGTGTTAGTGGATTGTGTTCATGATGTCACACTATTGGGGGATGTACTAGTCATCCCATGGGATATTTCCCTGGTCATGCGGCTACACACACTAAGGCCTTTTCAGCAAGGGGAGATTAACCCATATAGCCCATGGGTGGTTTAGGACGGCCAAGCTACACAGCCAGGTAAAGGTTTTAAATGTACTAATCCTAGTTCCCTTTCCCAACACTTATATATGTATGGTTGTATGCATTATGGATGATTTTCTTGGTTTTCTAACTGAAATTATTTTATCCTTACTCGCTAACCCATCTACAGGAGATTGTATACCCACGCTATGCAGGAACCGACCATTCTATTTCTCCTGTTTTTATTATGCAGATTTAGTGTAAAAATTTGGACTAATGTGGTGGCTTCCATCCTTTCGAAAGGCATCATTTCATGTTATGGATTTTTTTAGACATTGTTTTTCATTTTGGATATTTGTTTTGGCCATGGTTGGGGGCATGTTCCTACCAGATTTGTTTACTCTTTTAGATAGAGGCTTTATGGTACTTCTAGGGGTTGGTATAGGTGGGTCAGTATTATTGTCAGCCTTTATAATGCCCCGAGTCTGTACCCTAGACACTATACAGTGCTTACAATCTTGAAGGACCACAAGCTAACCCATGACTGTTATCTGTTGTGAGCATCGGATAATAATACTAAAATAAATACGAAATTAGGATAAAATGCCATAAGGTTCAAAAACTAAAATATCGATAAACTATAACATAAAAAATAACCATTCGTAAAACTGAATACTATCTGAAAAATCTAGTCTAAAAGCCTATAATCTGAACTGTTTGAAAGTGGAGTTGAAGGGTCAATCCCCCAACTAACTCCATCTACTGAAATACTAAAACTACTGAAATAATGAAGTGAAAAAATATCCTCGAATGATGAGGACTCAATACTAAATCTACTCCTGGCTAAATCTAAATCTGATAATGCGCGGTCAGGAACCTGAGCATTCGAACCTATGATATGAGACATCATAGGACAAGAGAAAGTATGTGTCACTATGTGGAATGTATTGGCATACTATATGAGGTAAGGCTGAATGCAAGGATTTATATGCATGAACAATAACTAATTGAACGATATAGAGTAACTGAACGTGAGAGTACATGAATAACTGAAACTACTATAAATACTGGGTATGCAATCTGTGCATGTAGATATACTGTAATTGAGCTTTTTTGAAGCTAAATACTGAGTTCTAATACTGAGTAACTTATAATCCATGGTTACTGATACTGATTGACTGCATCTGGCAGTCCTAACTCTGTAGAACTGAACAGAGTTCTATACTGAAGACTAAAACTGTAACTATAACTGTGGGAGATAATCATCTAACCAACATGCCCCAAATAAGATAAGATAACTTAGTTGGGGTCCAATCTGTAACCTCAATTAGAAGGGTGTTAGTACCGTGCCACGGGTACTAACAACTGCTGTGGACTTAGTCATAACTAACGGGTGACCCCTGAGATAAGTCCTAAACTAGTGGGTGATCACTGAGTATGCTAGTCCTATCTAACGGGTGATATCTCATAACCTACACAGGCTATGTAGTTTGGGAACTTAGGGATTGCTTCTTGGTACCCAGTCCTAACTAACGAGTCAGACCCCATCCCTAGGATCGCTCGGTGCTGAATCCTACTCCCAACTGAAAGGAACTGAACTAAGTATACTGAACTGGAATGAAATGATACAGAGTTTACTGAGTTTTCCTAAGTTCTGTAACTGACTGAGTTCTACTGAGTTCTGTAACTGGCTATAATCTACTAATTGGGAAATGACTGATACTATTCTGTAATTGACTCTGGCTCAAGGTACACAGCTAAATTGTTGGGTACTAAATACCCCCAAGACTCGATAGCATGAAAAGTAAAGCAAAGCATAATCCTGAATAACATAATAATGTTCACTTGGTCATAATTAACCTACAGAGATATTTTATCAAACACTTGTAATGCATTAACTTGTACATGAATGGGGAATACATGTTAGCATGCTATAATGACATTATTTCATTCTCATAGAATTTATTAAACAATGGGAGGCATTCTTGTTTTACTAAATAATAAACACTTAGGGTAAACATGGTTATAACAATCAACTTGCAAATTCATGGATTATAACATGGGGATTACTCAATTCAATATACATGCTATTCAATTTCATGGAATCCACCATTAATCATGGATTTAAAACTCAATAAATGTCAAATCATGAATACAATCAAATTTCATACATGTAAATCATGAATCAAGAAACTTGAAGTTTTAAAAAACTGATTCTTGAACTCTATGGGTGAAAGGGACCCATAGATGAACACCTAACATAACTTAACTTGTGAGTTTGTTGAAGTTTTTAGTGAATCCTTGAACTTTGTGTTTGATATCTTGAACTATGGTTTTGCCTCTTGAGAGAGAAATTTGGGGGAAAATTGAGTGAATAATGAAGTAACTAGGTTAATTAGAGGTGAATTTTGTTTTAAAGGCTAACTGGGGTGACGGACAAAAGACTTTAATGACCTATGATTTAAAACTAGAAATTACTGAAAATTCCCGATTTTAGAATCCGGTGCAATGCGGTGCTATCGCATCATGTCTCTGGATGTAGTGCCATCACAGTGTCTTCCTGGATGTGATCTTTAGTCCTTGGCGCGATGCAGTGGAATCACGTTGCCTCACTGGAAATTGACAATTATGAACTGGGTTTATAGCGCGACGTGCCAATATTGCGGAACAACATTAGAATAGACGATTGCCATTTGATTATACTCCGCAACGTGTTGATGGAACAGGTGGCACACTGACTTTCTAAAATGGCTCTAACTCATTGCCCGGGCGTTGGATTTGGGTGAACTTTATACCGTTGGAAAGCTAATTAAATTTCCTATGCAGTGGCAGGCTCTAAACTGAAATATACTGAGTATTTCAAAAATTTTGTATGAGATTACTCTTGTACTAAAACTTAAATTATGCTAGGGAAATACTGGGTATTACAATATCTCCCCCTTGGGATCATTCCTCCTCGAATGAGACTGGTTAAGCTAACAAACATGACAGACTGAGTTTACATGTTGAACACACAAAACTAAAACATGACTACATGACTAAACTACTGACAAACTGAGTTCTTATACTAAATATTCATATCTTATACATGAGTACATGACTGAAATAATTCATGAATGCGTGAATGAATGTGCAATGGTAATGGAGTATCAAGATTATAACTGTAACTGAACATGGAGTTGGGTATAGCTAAGAAAGACTGTTACTTAGTATGGTCTGAGACACTCTTTCTATGATCTAGGAGTTCAATATTATATGCATCCCCTTCCATGATCAAGACTTTGATAACTATGTAAAGCATGAAATCCCTTATTTATGGCATTATGAATTATGAACTCTATTCCTATGATCAAGAAGTATTATGGATTGTTGATGTTGGTCATGTATTTAGGAATGTCATGCCTTGTCAGTTTTATTCTATCGAGTCTTGGGGGTACTTGTACCCAAAAAATATAGCTGTGTGCCTAGAGCCATGTCATGGTTTCATGATACTCTCAGTCAAGCCATGTTCCATAGAAGTCAGTCAGTCATGTGACTCAGGAAATCTCAGAAATCTCATGAACTTAGTACTTAGTAAGATCAGTAATCTCATGAACTTAGTCAGTTATCAGATATCAATAGTATTTTGTTAGTCGATGAAATTCAGTAAACTCAGTGCATGTACAGTCAGTCAATCATGTTCAGTCTCTTTAGATAGGAGTAGGAATTAGCACCGAGTAAACCCAAGAATGAAAATACATACTGTCAGATTAGGGTGTGATTCTTAGTAGTCATCCTTGTGCTCCAGAACCATGTAGCCAGCATAGGTTGAGACATCAACACTGTCAGATGAGGGTTGATGAGGTGGATAAGCACTGTCAGATAAGGGCCCCACCATTTTTATTTGGGGACACGGTCAGATGAGGGTACCCAAAGTTGTCCTTACTAGTGGCGCGGTATTGACACCCTTCCAATCTAGGCATAGATTGGACCCAGCTCAGCTGTTTTAGCCTATTTAGGGTATGTCGATTAAATAACCATTCCCACAGTTTTAGTATCAGTCTCAGTAAAAGAACTCAGATAGTTCTTCAGATTTTAGGACTGTCAGATACAGTCAACTTAGTCACAGTACAAAACTCAGATAGTTCTATTTGATTTAGGACTATCAGACATAATCACTCATGTTATCAGTTATTTCAATTATAGGAACTCAACTATCAGTCATGCTAGATATCAGTAAATTTATGTCATCAGTATATAGATTCAGTTATCATGTTCTCACGATCTCAGTTACTATGTATTCATGTGTGCACTCTCACGTTCATATTAGGCAGTCAGTTATTATCATTCATGCATGTAAGCCCTATGTATTCAGCCTACCTCACACATATACTCAGTACATTCTTTTGTATTAACGCATTTGTGCTATGGTGTTTTCTTTTTATGTTACACCATAGGTTCAGAGACACGACTCCTAGATCAGTAGCAGCAGTAGCATTCTAGGATTTAGAGTTTTAGCAGTGAGTCCTCATTATCTGAGGACATGATCTTATTTTATCATATCAGTTCAGTTTTCAATTGACGGAGTTAGTTGGGGCATGTTCCATCAATTCCTTAGTCAGACAGTTAGAGGTTTTCAGATGACTACAATATTTTTCATGTTTTCCAGACTTTAGTATTTCAGTTTTGTTTTGGTATCGAGATACCACTCTATGTCAGACACTATTGTTATTGTTCAGTTATGTTCAGTATTGAGCCTTATGGCCTCTCAGTGCATGTTTATACATTTTCATGTCATATTATGCAGTATCAGGTATAGATATCGGTCATGGTTAGCTTGTGGTCCTTCGGAGTCATGAGCACCATGTAGCATTCCGATTTAGATAATTAGGGTGTTACATTAAGTGTCAATGACCACTTTTCATATTAAAAATATAATTCTTTGCAATAATAATTGCCTAACTTAATGGATTATTTACATACATAAAAGAGGCTATAATGATGGTTTAAAGAATTCACCGAGAGTAATTTTGGTCCGTGATTTGACACCATTTTTTACTCTGGTAATGATGTATTTTGACCCTTCATATAATTTTATAATAATATAGTCCTGAAGATCACTTTGAGTAATTGATTTATGAAATTACACTTTTTTAGGCACAGCTTAAGTTCGTACACCCATTAGATATATTTTTATGAATAATGTAATATAGATGATGAGTGATGAATTATGGCAATATAATCTTCCTTTCTTCTTTTTTCATGATTATTTAGTTTAGCCTTCGTGGATCTTGTTCTTTACTTTAACTATCGTGGGGCTTGCACTTTACTCTAGACCCCATGAGGGTTGCTCTCTATTATTGACATTGATTTGGATATTGAGATGATGTGATAATACCATGCAAGTTCGGAGAATTTTATAATGATGTAATGATGTCCAATGAGGGTGGAGGATATTATGATGATGTGATAATGCTCAACATAGTCGAATAAATTTATGATAATGTGATGATGCTCAGTAAGGATAGAGGATATTATGATGATATAGTGATGCCCGACAAGGCTAGAGAATATAATGATGATGATATTTATGCCCGACAAGGATGAAGGATGATTATATTGATATGCATATGTGCATATCTACCATTTGAGTCTATCTAGCCTAATGTATGGTTGTTATATATATATACACACACACACATGAAAAGGATGGAGGTTGATTATGATGATTATTTTTAAAATAATGATAGTTATGATGGAGATAGTTATGATAATGAGATTGTGATATTGATTGTGTACTTTGCATTCATTTTCATATGCGCATCACCTATCAGTAGTATGCACCTAAGTCTATTAGTTGGTATGGGACAACTACATAGATATAGGTGATTATTATTCCTTATGTTGTTGTATGCTTGTTGAACCTTCCAAGCCTAAGGCAGTGGGGGAATGCATAGGCTCTCCTAGGTACTTAGTTGTCCAAAATAGCTGGTTACTCGCATTGTTATTGTTATAGTTAGTATTATGGTTATGATCATTATTATGGGTAGCTTATGGTAGATTAGTCCTTGATTCGATATTGAGATTTGAGGTATGTTTTTTGGTCCCCCTATCTTACGACTATACTAACTTGCATGATTATGTCATGACTAGCCATGTGGATTAGAAACCCCTAGTATGATAGTATTAAATCTTGATAGGATTATAATGAGGTATTAAAATAAGGATATGATGATTTAGGTTATGCTTTAATTTAACCTCATATTTATATGTATACATATCTAGCTATATGTAGTTATGGCACTAATGTATATCCCTTCCTTTATTTATTCATATTTTATATGCATTCCTTGGCCTGGTATAGTGTTATATATCCTTATTTTACCCTCTCATCGTATATTGGCCTATGATATATGGTATAGTATTAAGATTCATGAATATGGTTGGAATAGGATAGTTCATACTTGATACTTCCTTAGTCTTATTCTGTTTGACTCTTACAGATGAATAGGATTGTGATTCCTTATTATTTTATTGTCTTGTTATATGATTTCTAAACTCTTAAGTGTAGTTTTCATTCTATTTATATGTTATATATACCTTCTTTATCCTTGGAGGTAAGTTTGAATTTTCCAACTAAGTACCATTTATTTGTTACTCATGCTATACTTTTGCAACCTTTGGATCATTGTACAATTTATCACCATTGATATGTACGTCATGCAAAGCATCCATGGTTTGTAAACGGAGAGCGAACTCTTGACATTTACAGTACTACTTACCTCCTTATTATATATTAGATTAGTATTTATATTGCATTTGAAGAAAAGTTATATCAGTGTAATTTATTTCATCTATTCTACTTTTGTACTCTTAACATTAAAAGCTCTTATACTGATACCACTAGGTTTTAAGATTTCATTATGTATTTGATTCTCTTATTTCTCTATTCCATATTCTTTTATATATATAATTGAGTAGTTCGTTACTAGACATTCTATACTATAGGAATTGGCTTTCCCAATGCTGGGTTGGATGTAAGATGCACGACATTGTCAATAGATGCGGATGATACTTTAGCATACATTTCTAGATTTTTAGCATAACATTAGATTAGAGATACAGAGATAGATGTAGGATATCTTCAATATCAGCCAAATAAATTAGGGCTAGCTTAGGCTCCGGTTGAGCTTATGGCTACTTCAACCCTTTGAGGTTCAACATTGTGGATTTGGGTTCATGTTGGAGATCACTCTCAGCTATGGATGACACCAGATTCATCAAGCCGTTCTAAGATAAGAGTTTGGTCTATTGGTATTCATCAGGGTTCTTGACCAGTTTCTGAGTAAGAAATTGGATATCTCAATTGGGCTAAGCATATTTCTATGCTATTTCCTTTTAAGTTGGACATTGGTCCGTTGATGTGTTAGAGGACTAGTATTGTCACTCCATTTGGCATCAGAGCACTTGTGGGAAACTGAGTCTTCCTTCCCCCAGGATGTTGATTATGAGAGGACCATAGAGAGCACGTGTATTGACATGTATAGAAGTAGAGGTGAGAGGCCCTGCCATTAGTATAGTGTTATTTGTATGTTATCTGGGAGAGAGGATACTTCTGGTAGAGTTCAACTTCATTCGTAGCCTATTAGTTCAATGTAGGTAGTATTTCAGACCATAACTAGTTCTTAGATTAGCCATGATATCATAGAGGGCAGAGTTCCCATTAGACCTTGCAGAGTTTGGTATAGGTCTTTAGGCTATGATGACCATTCAAGATTATGAGAGGGCAACCTAGAGTATTTGGGATAGGCTATGATTGTGGGAAGAATAGATATGTTGCAAGAGTTTTCTCTTAGTGTCAGTTGGCCAGCCATTTGGGCATAATTTATGTTCTCTCCTTGATTAGTGCTTTAGGAGTTTTCTATGATTGTAGAGAGATCAACTATTTATCCAGAAAGTAACCCTGATATGGGATTGGTAGTATTTCAACTCATTCAGATTAACCTCATGATGTTGTGGTGTCTTCTGTTAGAGATAGTGTACAAGGTGCCTCAGTTGATTATTTAGTTGGTCAATCTGAGTTTGGACCCATTCAAATTTGTTATCCTTATGCTTGTCAGGCATGTAATTATGGATTTTACCATGATAGATTTGATTTTATTTTTCTGCATTATATTTTATTATGTGTGTTGGGGTTTTCATACCCATTGATTATTATATACCTTGATGAGTTGTTATTGGTTAGTGTGTGCCATATTATTAAATTCATGATTTTATGACTACTCCATTGTTTATTTGTTTTACTAGTGGATGGAGTAGATATTTACTGATATTTGCTCCATATATGTATAGCTTTTGGGTTCCAGTCCCATTTACCTTGGCACATTGGCCTTATTGTGGCCCTTAAGTGGTGTATGACATTGATGTTTATTTTAGTGTCGACTATTCATTATATTGATATTGATATTGATATTGTTGTTACTATTACTATTACTGCTTGAGGTTATTGATATTGTTTGATATTATTACATATTTTAATTGATCCTCATCGGGTAGATGTTCAGAATAGTGTTATCTCGTTAGAATTTCATTCTTTGTGATCTTATTTGGTGGCTTGAGTATATAAATCATGATTTGATTATTTCTTTCCCAAAGCAGCGGTGAGGTTGATTGTTTTCCCTCTTGGTTATCAGTGTTAGATTGATTCAGGAATGTATTGGGGTTTCGAAGTTGACTTTTTGTGGTTCTACATGGGTTTAAAGTTGGCAATTTAGCTATACTGCCTGATCTTAAGTTGGAGATTCTTAGACTGGCCTCCTGTGTTATAAAGGTTTTTCCTTTGATTATTTCTTTCTATATAGCCTATTTTGAGCTTGACCAATTTTTGGTATGTTCTTTATTTGTGGTTATTTCATTGGCTGATAGTGTTTTGGTATTGAGATTGAGATGTTGTGGATTTGTCTCTTAGATTTGGTAGGTTTTTTTCGTTATGGTGGTTTACCTTTGTTATTAGTATAGAGATTGGATACTTCTTTCTGGATGTGATATGTTTTTGTCATAAGTGGAGTTGGAAAGTTAGATGCATGTGGCCTTTACTGTGATCACTTCTTAAGTTAGCAAATTGGAAATTCTTCATCTTGAGTTGTTGATTCTCTTTTGGTAAGGGTTTAGACCATGACATTGGTGTTAGTCTTGGTATCTTCCTTTCTTGATAATATGATTCAAGGGTTGTTGAGTTATGATTGCCCTAATCGGGTGGATTCAATAAATAGCCTTTTCAAAGCTTTTTTGGCCTAATGAGGCTTGGTATGGTGTTTCTCCTCAGTAATATGATCCTAGATCTATTTTTCCCAAGATAGAGTGTTGGAATGGTTAGTTTTTGGTTTGAGTTGCATTTTTTCGAGTTTCTAGAGTATTTACCATCATTAGTGTGGTCTGTGGCCTTTATGAGTTCTTTAGCATGCTTTAATAGTTCACACCCTCTAGTAGATATGGAGTGGATCTCCTGGGTTTCCAGCCGGTGATTTACCCTCTATGCTTCAGCTATGTTTTGATTTCATCTCGGCATGATCTAGCACAAATATGTTCAATTCAGATAGTATGATTGATGTGAGTATTCAACCTTGTGTAAGACTTATAAGGCCAATTTTTACTTGATTCTTTGGAATGGTGATTTGGAAGTTATGATAGATTTGGAACATGAATTCCTACCCATCATTAGGTTGTGCTTGGGTAGCAGTGACCGGGAAATTCAGCCTTGGTGCTGAGATTTCAGCTTGGAGTTATAGAGCTTAAGTGCAACCTTTATTTTAGATTTACCTCTATTTGGATTTACATTATAGGCTAATTGAGCCTACTCCGTGGCTGCCTGTAATACCCTGTACTTTTCCTGGCTTAAATTATCTCCTAGAATATCAAAGACTAGCTTAAAAAATGATTACTATTTTATGCATATTGAATTTTCAAGATTTCAACTTTCCATTGTGTGGGAAATTGAATAAGCTTTCCATCGATACCAAATTCGCCCAAATCCGACACTCGGTTGAGAAGTTAGAGCATTTTTAAGTTGACAATATGCCACCTGGACTCTCAGCGCATCACGGAGAAGGAAAAAATCACAATTGTCACTTTCTAGTAAAGCTCCATGATTATGGCGCGTCGTGGAGGATTCCCATTTCACATTTGGCAATTTCCAGTGAGCCTCCACGATAATGGCACATCGCGGAGGTGGCCAAAATAACATTCCAAAGGGGTACTGCGATGGTGGTGCATCACGGAGTTCGCCAAATTCCCAATTGTCCAAATTCTAGTAAGCCACCATGATAGTGGCGCGTCGAGGTGGCCACCCAGTTCAGAAAAATATTACATTTTCCAATTTCGTTTAGAAGTTTAAAGAGGGTATTTTGGTCTATTCCCAAGCCCCCAATCCATCCAAACATAATATTTAAGCCTATTCTAAGCACTTTATGACCAATTTCATCAATTCTCTCTCCAAGAAAAACCCTAAATCTCCAAAGCTTCTTCTTTAAGAAATCAAAAATCCTCCATAGATTCTCCAAGAAAGCTATAAATTGAGGATTCCCAAGGCAAGATAGTCAAGAACTCATCTCTAAGAACTCAAATAGGAATCCATAGATCAAGTTTCTTCATCTAATCTTCAATCAAGGTATGTGGAGTTTATGAACAAGGATCTTCTTTCATCCTTGCGCCCAAAACTAGCTTTTAAATACAAATTTATATGATTTTGAATGTCTATATATGAATTTGAAATCAGGGTTCATACCCATTATTGCAAATTGTAAGATTATGAGATTTTCAATGTTTTAGAAGTTGAAATGCATGTCTATTTTCATACTTCCATGCCCATTGCAGAAGTTCACAAATTTTGAGATGAATTATCATTGTTTTCATTATTAATCATGAATATTATGTTGTTTTGAAATGAGTTTGATTTATAGGTTACAAAGCCCAAGTTTATATGTTGATGTTTTAAGAAAGATGATGCCTTAAGCATTCTATGATTAGTTATTCACAGATTTTCAGTAAAGCTTTGATCTTTTGATCCTACGCTAAGATAAGGATTCCATATTTTTCATATAGTTTGAAATTTAAAGAAATAGAAGCATAATTGGTTTTCAGTATAAACCCCTATGCTATTTTAAGGTGGATTTCCTATAAGTTCTGAGCGATAAGTATGGGCGTAGTATTTAGCACCGAGTTGGGTATGATTCCAAGGTCTCATACCCTAGAACTATGATCCATCATAGGTTTTAAATGCCCATAGTGGGCTAAGTCAGTGATGACTTAAGTTAAGGTTCTATTTCGATAGCAAGGGTACAATAACTTTCCCAACGTGCGCAAGACGTTGGATTCCGTGACAGCTCATATGGTTAAAAGTACCTCCCAAAGTTCCTAATTCCTAAGACAAAATATCATAAAAGCTTTTTAAAAAAATAAGTGTAAAGGCTCACCAATTTATTCAAACTATGCTTTACAGAAAGATATTAGCTACAGCTTTCAGCTTTCAGATTTTAGATTTAAGAGTGAGTCCTTTCTACACTTAGATAGCATGATTTAAAGTGAGAATACAAGTACAACTTTTAGAACTAAATGTTATGACTCACTAGATTTATAAAGCATGACTTGCTTCTCATGATTATTATTTTTAGTATTTCAGATATTCCGGCTTATGTGAGTTATTTACATTTAGGATGCATTGTTTTATAAATTATGATGATGAGATGATGTTTTTAATTATGCATTCACCCCCATATACTCAGTATCTCCTCAAAGTACTGATCCACATATATGTCTATGTGCTATATTGTCTCATAATGTAGGTAACAGTTCAGTTGTAGCACGCATACCCTATTCAGACAGTTTTCAGCTTCTAGTTAACAAGTGATGAGTCCTCTTGATTCAAGGGCTCAAGTTCGTTATATAGTTTGAGCAATATTTCATTTTATTTATTCAGTCATATTGGTTTGGGATAGTTGGGGATCATGTCCCATCTACCTAAAGTCAATACTAGTAGAGGCTTCATTGACAGTTAGTAGAATTAATGTATTTGATGGCAGTATTATTTTGTAAAATTAGAGTCGTAATCATTTTAATTTGGTTATATATACTGATCAGATTCAGAAAAGACTCATCTTCCATTTATTTTGTTTAGATTTATATATCTTATTCAGTTGTTTATGAGTTACGCTAGTAGAAGGGTTATCTTGGGATCACTTGTGGTCCTAAGCACCGTGTGACTTCCCTGGACTACTTTTATGGCGTTACACTGCCTATTCGTTCTTCTCGACTTTGGTTAGGTTATAGTTGATATTTTTTCAGATGTTAGCCCATGTACTCAGTATTGGTTCTTTCAGTTTTGACCACAAGTCATTAGTCTACTTGGGAAATTTTGGATGAGTAGTTACATCTTGATTTTTGGATTTCTAGTTATGATTTCTACAAGGACTAGTTGTAGCATGGACATGGATTGTATTCCTTGATTTTCTTCCTTTATGTGCTTAGACAATGCCTTATGAGATTATTCTTATGTCTGATGTTTGGACTTTCAGCATTTTAGATTTAGTTCTTTAAGTAATCTATGATAAGATTGCGCGGATCAGACTCGGATGTTTTTCCTTCTTTTTGTAGTGGATAACAAGTGTGAATGGTAAAGAAAGGTCATATTTGGAATCGGAGTTGGCATTATGTCTCATGTCTTGGGTTGGTTTTAGCTCGGATAATACTTTGATGATTTATGCGAACATCGAGATGGTATCAGTGTGTTATGGTTCAATTTGTGTGCATCAACCTTTTTTGGTTCAGTTGGCGGCCAAGCAGTGGTTGAAATTGAGTTTTGGCTGTTCAGAAGTTAAATAATAGTGCTGGTTGAAAAAGGGATACCTGTGGCAAAATCCCTTCTCTCTTCATGGGGTTATCTAGGAAGTCATTCATGAAGCATGTGGGTCCAGTGCCTCGTCCCTTAGATCTTTTAAAATTCTTCCTATCTGTTAACTTTCGAGGATGAAAGTCCTTTTAGTAGTGAATATTGTAATGACCCTTCCGGTCATTTTTTATATTTCTACTTATATTCGCCATTAGGGCTTCTCAATAGATGCCCCAAGTCATTTATAACTTTTTTGGACTGGCCATTCGATTACCGGGCAGTTTGTTTAGTTTGAAGAACCAATTCCCTATTTGGAAGTGTTCTCTAGTTCCAATCATCCACGGGGAAAAAGCATTAGTAAAATGATCTTGAATGTAAGTTTTAACTGCGCTAGCAGCACTAGAATATCAATTTTAGGCTAGTTAGACCTTTGGTTTGGGTCTCAATGCACCCGAGCTCATTTTAACCTATTGGTTGGAAAGTTGGAAATTTGGACATATGGGTGTGGGACCTACATTTGGTCGAAACGACCACAAAATAACAATCCAACTTTGCCAATATGTCTGAAATGTCAAATTTAGTGTGGTTATAAATGCATTTGCGAAAATCAGATTCTGAATGAATCTCGAGGCATCGTTCTAGACAAGAAAAAATTTCCAAGTTACTGGTACTGGTGCCATGGTGATAGCATAAGGATCACCCTAATTGATCCATCGTGATTGTGGCAAGGCCCATGGCAATCATAAAATGGCGATCACAGTCAATGCGATGGTGATCTCGGCATCTCCTTGCCTCGGGGTCTATAAATAGACCCCAACTCGCGGTTTTGGTCATTTTCTCCTCACCTTTGAGAGCTAAAAAACCCTACAAGAGTGTGATACCTTAAAATTGGGTTGTGTGGGTACTTAGGAGATTGATTATCATCTATTATCATGAATAGGTTTGGATTTAAGGTAAGAATCCTTCAAATTCATGCTTAAATTTCTTTGTTTTGACATAAAACCCTAAATTCTCTTAGGTCTTGATTTTAGCCCAAAGGTTGCTTGGTTTGCACCCATTTCTTGAGGGTTGTGAATCCTTATTCATGTATGAACATTGGGTTGACCTCAAAAATGCAATTTTTGTATATGGGATCCACTTGAGTTTTTTGGTATCATTTTAGGCCCAAAGCACAATAGTACAATATGAGTATCATTATTATATTATTGATGAGTAGATTACGATTTTGATAGTTTTGTGGTAATTTGGTGATTGTTATGCGACGATGGATATTGATGATTGATGTAAGGTTTTGCGGTTTAACTTTTTGGTAAGATTCTACCTGCTTGCTCTTCTTAGAAGATGATGTGTGTTATATATGGCATGTGAATGTGAATGTTAGTCTTGATTGTGTGTAGAATAACTTTGTCTTGATTATTAATGTTTGGGGATTAGAGGAGGGTTGTGGACCCATAAGGTGGTATGTTTATGACCCTTTTAGAATCCTGTTGCCTTCTCCCTAGATTGGACTAATATTGTAATTACCCGAGACTACCCCTAGTCGTCAAACGATGCTTGTGACCCCGAAGGAACACCAGCTAACCCATGAATGATGTCTGATATGAGCACTGAACAATAATACTGAAATAATTGTAGAATAATAGACTGAAATGCCATAAGGTTCAAAACATCTAAAATACTAATAATGAATAATAACATCTGAATCTGAAATACTATCTGAAAATCTAGTCTGAAAAGCCTCTAAATAAAACTATCTGAAGTACTAAAATACTGCTAAGTTAAAGTACTAAAATAAAAGCATATCATCGATAGATGAGGACTTACTGCTAAATTTGCAACTGCTGGCTGAATCTATCTAAGTGCGGTCAGGAACATGAGCGTCTGAACCTATGATATGAAATATCATTACGCAAGAAATAGGTATGCGATTAGTACATGTGAATATACTGGTATGATAAATGAGGTAAGGCTGAATGCAGAGGTTCATATGCATGAACAATAACTAACTGAATGATATGTAAGAGCTGGATTAGCATACATAGAGGATCTGTAACTACTGAACATACTATGCATACTGTAATTGAGTATACTGGAACTGAATCTGATAACTAAAACCTAAACATACAGATAATCGTAGATCGCTAATAATCTAAATTACTGACAACTGAGTGACTGTATCTGACTGTCCCAATTCTATAAAATTGAACTGAGTTCTATTATGAAGACTAAGATTGAAACTAAAACTATGGGAGTTCTCACATAATCGACATGCCCCAGAGTAAGCTTAGTGGGGTCAACCTGTAACCTTAGTTTGAAGGGTGCTAGTACCGTGCTATGGTACAAATACTGGTGTGGTCTCAGACTGGTGACCTTGAACAGAAAGTCAAGCCTAATCTGACGGGTGATGTCTTGAAGGTAGCCAAGCCTTAATCTGACGGGTGTCCTCATATCCTATGATGGCTATGTAGTTCTGTAGTGTAAGACTGCTACTGACGACTCTTCCTGCTTGATGAGAGAAGTCGTCACCTCTAAAATGGCTCCATAATTGTTACTACTCCCAACTAAAAGACACTAAACTGAGCATACTAAACTGGAATGGACTGATACTGAGATTACTGAGTTTTCCTAAGTTCTGTAACTGACTAAATATTATTGAGTTTTATAACAGACTGAGATTATTACTGATTATGACATGACTAATACTATTTTACCCCTGACACTGTCTCTTGGTAAACATTTAAATCGTCAGGTATTAATTACCCCCAGGACTCGATAGCATGAAAAGTAAAGCAAAGACTCATCTTGAATAAAATAACAATGTTAACTTGGGCCTAATTCATTCACAGAGACATTTCATCAAACACTTGTAATGCATTAACTTGTACATGGATGGGGAATACATGTTAGCATGCTATAATGGCATTATTTCATTCTCATAGACAATTTATCAAACACATAAGAAGCATACTTGGTTCATTAAATCATAAAAACTTAGAGTTAACATGGTTACAATAATCAACTTGCAAATTGAAGGGTTTATCATGAATATCATGTAATTCAACACATACTCGAATCAATTCTTGGAACTTGTAATCTAAATCATGGATTAAAACTCAAACAACATCATGAACATGAATTCAATCTATTTCAAACATGGAAATCATAAATCATAAATCTTGTATTTTGAAAAAGGATTCTTGGTCTCCATGGAAGGTAAGGATCCATGGATAAACATCTAACATACCTTAATTCATGAGATTCTTGGAGTTCTTGGAGATATTTATGGAACTGACCTTGTATCTTCAGAGCTAGGGTTTATTTTCTTGAGAGAGAAATAGGTTTTGATTTTGGAAAAAAGTGAATAATGAAGGGTTTAAACATTTTTAGGGCTTAAATCCCACAAATGGACGGAATAAAATCATGGGAAAAGACTGGTTTAACCATAGGAGCAACTTTAATTTTTTGATAAATTTTCCCGATCTGGACCCCTTGGCACGACGCGGCACTATAGCGCCGTGTCACTGGAAAATGACAACTGGAAATTGCATGGTGGAGCGATGCAGTGGTATTTTTTTTGCTACTCTATTTATGAACTAGAAGTGTACTACAATGCGGTGGAATCACGTTGGTACACTAGAAATTAACAATTGCTATTTTAACACACTCCGCGATGAGCTACTGCTATGAATGACGAGTTTAACGACTGAAACTTAAAATCGCCATAACTTCTTACCCAATTGTCGAATTTAGTCAAATTTTATATCATTAGAAAGCTAAGTGAATTTCCTACGCAATGGTAGTCTCTATTATGAAAATTACTAAGTATTCCAAAAATTTTATTTAGGATAACCCATGTACTAAGGGTTAATTTATTCTAGGAAAATATAGGGTATTACAATATCTCCCCCTTTGTAACATTCATCCTCGAATGTGGCTAGCTAAGCTGAGAGAATACTGACAGACTGAGTTTATGTACTGAACTAGATATGCACAACTTAAGCATGATTACGTGACTGATCTAATAGACTGAACTTCCATACTAAACATGCATATCTGATGTATGATTACATGGCTAAAATCGATTTATGAAATTCATGACTGACATGAGGATGATATGAAATGGTACATGATACCAACTTTGTAACATTACTGAATATGGGACTAAGTAGGTTTAAGGAAGACCGTGATGATGTACGAGACACCATCTAACTGAAGGACAACTAAATGACTTCTACACGCTATTGATGCTTGAGGAACACAAGGCATAAACTGAACTTCACAGACCATTTGGAGTGTAACACGAGTCATGAGAACTGAGCATACTAGGAAATAGAAATACGTGTGTCATGAACTGCATGACCTGAGTTTGGAATTTTTGAACTTATGGAACATGATTCGTACTACAGAGTGAACTGGAACTCCTTATACTTCAAACTATAAGCATGCATGATTTTCATTCATGTGCACGAATATGAAATATGATCATAGAGATGAGATATAAGGCATGAGTACTAACATTACTGACATTACTACTAAAATTTGAAAGCTGTTACTTGTTCTACCATCTCCCCCTTAGCTTAAAGAAATTATTCTAAATCTGGGGATCACTTAATAAACTCTAAACTAAGCTGTCACCACTTTACTTCTAGAGTCTGAGATACAATGATACACATAAACACTGTACTCATCCTGAAGGACTACTCTTTATAACGTAAGGTCCACTGCTCGTACTTTCTTTTGATATATGATTCTTAGCTTTCTATAGACCACTGATAAATCTTAGAATTCTCACTCTTCATTCTACTAGCTCAATTTTTAAAGATTCAAACATAGATTCTAACACATAACATAGATATCTGAAAATCTTTAATAACCATACTACTTTCATCATAGCCTGTAAATATCACATCCACAACATATATTTCAAATCAACAAACTTAAGTTCTTGCATACACTGTTTCAAGCCTACTAATTCACCTTTCATACAACTAGCTCCATGAAATATAATCTACTCTAATTCAAATAATACTATCCCCATTTTATTGCTGCTAAACCTCTAGGTCATTGGTTTAACTCTAGGTCATATGCTATCATAGGATTCTAAGAAGGGATCTAAAAGAACACTTGAGTTTGGCTAAATGCACGATTTTAGATGAATTATGAATGAAATCTTTCTTACTCATAAGGGTGCTATGGGATAATTTTAAGCCTGCATAAAATCCCATAACTATCTGTAAGGAACTGCCTGAGAAATCTCTATCTGTAAGGATTGATTGATCTTGATTGTTTCTGTTACCTTGAAAATAAAGTAGGGATGACAAGTATAGAGCAAGATAAGAATCTGTATAACTTTCTTAGAGGGCCTTTTTATAGCATGATCTGAGATATGAAAAAAGGGAAACTTTTCTTAAAACATCTTATAGCCTCCTCTCCATAAGTGTGGCGCACTAAACACCCATGCACAAGACTATACGCGATGAGATTTTTCAAACTCCCTAGGACACGGTTGAACCTTAGGCTCTGATACCAAGTTTGTAACGACCCGAGACTACCCCAGTTGTCACACGGTACTTGCAACCCCGAAGGACAACAAGCTAACCCATGAATGATATCTACTATAAGCATTGAACAATAATATTGAAATACTTGCAAAATAATAGGCTAAAATTCCATAAGGTTCAAAACATCTAAAATACTAATAATGAATAATAACATCTAAATCTAAAATACTATCTAAATATCTAGTCTAAAACGCCTCTAAGTGAAACTGTCTAAAAGTGGAGTTAATGGGACAATCTGCCCAACTAACTCTATCTACTAAGATAATGCTAAGCTGAATTACTAAAATAAAAGTATATCCTCAATTGATGAGGACTCACTGCTAAATCTACTAATGCTGGCTGAATATGGCTAAGCACAGTTAGGAACCTGAGCGTTCGAACCTATGATATAAAATATTATAGTGTAAGAAATGGGTATGCGATCAGTACATGGGAATGTACTGGTATACTAAATGAGTTAAGGGTGAATACATGGGTTCATATGCATGAACAATAACTAACTGAATGATATGCAAGAGTTGGATTAGCATACATGGAAGATCTGTAACTATTGAACATACTGTGCATACTGTAACTGAGTATACTAGAACTAAATCTGATAACCAATAACTGATTATACTGATAATTTGAGATCACTAATAATCTGAATTATTGATAACTAAGTGACTGTATCTGACAGTCCTGATTCTGTAGAATTGAACTGAGTTCTATTCTGAAGACTGAGACTGAAACTAAAACTATAGGAGTTCTCACTTAACTAATATGCCCCTGAGTAAGCTGAGTAGGGTCCAACCTATAACCCCAATTTGAAGCATGTCAGTACCATGCCACGAGGAAAGACACTACTGTGCTCAAGCCTATCAAACGGGTGACACTAAACAAGAAGTCAAGCCTAATCTGACGGGTGACCCTTGGGAGGTAGCCAAGCCTTAATCTGATGGGTGACTCCTCACATCCTATAGTGGCTACGTAGTTTTGTAGTATGAGACTGCTACTAATAACTCTGCCTGCCTGACAGGAGAAGTCATCACCTTCACACTCGCTTGTTGCTAGTTCCTACTCCAAACTGAAAGATAGTAAATTGAGTATATTGAACTGGACTGGACTGATACTGAGATTACTGAGTTTTCCTAAGTTCTGTAATTAACTGAATTCTACTGAGTTTTGTAACAGACTAAGAGTACTATTGATCATGACATGACTAATACTATTCTTTCACTAACACTGGCTCTAGGTGAACAACTAAATTATTAGGTATTAAATACCCCCAAGACTCGATAGCATGAAAATTAAAGCAAAGCATCATCTTGAATAACATAACAATGTTCACTTGGGCCTAATTCATTAACAAAGATATTTCATCAAACACTTGTAATGCATTAACTTGTACATGGATGGGGAATATATGTTAGCATTCTATTATGGCATTATATCATTCTCATAGACAATTTATCAATCACATAAGAAGCATACTTGGTTGAATAAATCATAAACACTTAGAGTTAATATGGTTACTACAATCAACTTGTAAATTGAAGGATTTATCATGAATATCATATAATTCAACACATACTAGAATTAATTCTTTGAACTTGTAATCTAAAACATGGATTAAAACTCAAGCAACATCATGAACATGAATTCAATCTAATTCAAACATGGAAATCATAAATCATATCTTGCATTTTGAAAAAGGATTCTTGGACTCCATGGAAGGTAAGCATCCCAGGATAAATATCTAACATACCTTAATTCGTGAGATTCTTGGAGTTCTTGGCGAGATTCTTGGGATTGACCTTGATTCTTGAGAGCTAGGATTTGTTTTCTTGAGGGTGAACTAATTTTTAAATTTGAGAAAAAGTGAATAATGAAGTCTTTAAATGTTTTAGGGCTTAAATCCCATATCTGGGGAAAATAAAATCATGAGAAAAGACTAATTTAGCCCTGGGTGCAACTTTAATTTTTTTGTGAAATTTCCCCGATCTGTACCCCTGGCGCTGTCGCGCCGTGTCACTGGAAAATGATAATTGAGAAATTACATGGTGACGCAACGCGGTGGTATCGCGTTGCCCTTTGTTTGTGAACTAGAAGTGCACCGTGACATGGTGGAATCACATTGGTACACTAGAAATTGATAATTTCTATTTTTACACACTTCGCGGCGCGCTACTGGCCTGAATGATGATGTTTAACGACTGTAACTTAAAATCACCATAACTTCTTACTCGGTTGTCGGATTTAGGCAAATTTTCACGTTGGAAAGCTAATTAAATTTCCTATGCAATGGAAGTCTCTAATCTAAAAATTACTGAGTATTCCAAAAATTTTATTTAGACTAACCCATGTACTAAGGGTTAATTTAGGCTAGGCAAATAAGAGGTATTACAACTATATAGCATAGACATGATATATGTGAAACAGCCTAGTTACTGGAACTTAGAAAATTTCCTAAAATTCAAGTCTCTGAACCCAATACAACTTGAGGGTACAAGCAGTATGTTGGGGTATTGATCGTATGGTCCAGTCTTATGCTGACTTGTGTTGGTTGGTGAGAATAAATTTTGATTACTAGAATAGCTACGACTCAGGGGTATAAGTTATATTGATGGTTACGGATTGGTTAGTTACATAACTTAATAAGCCAGGGTACGGGACATACCCAGGACTCGTATGGTGGATAGTGTCAATCTTTCTTGGGTTAAATCTTCCAGAGGTACGAGTGAAAGGTAAAGATCATATGCTTTGGATACGACTTACCTGGATGAGTCGTATGCTAGACAGTGTTGGATCCAAAGGTTGAGGCTAGGGTACGAGTGGAGTTTATTACTCGTATCAGAGGGTATGACTTATGTGGGTCAGTCGTATCCCTATGATGGGATTTTAGTACAACTTAAGTGGGGGTATTTTGGATATTTCTCCATTTATCCTAATAAGGTACCATGACTTCTAACCTACTTGGAAGGTTATTTACCCTATTATTGCATTCATTAATACTTAGAAACTCTTCTAAATACTATAAAATTCTCTCAAAAACTTTTGGGCAAGGGATGCTAGGGTTTCAACTAGAGGATTGATTTGGGGCTTGTCTTGGTGATTTCTTTCCTTATCATCTTGGTTTAAGGCATGTTTTCTTCCTTCATTGTCAATTTTATCTAAAGTCATGGTTTTAATGGATGTTTTCATGACTTTATTGATGGTATGATTTTGGTTTTCAAATATAATTTGGGTGTTTTGATATTAAATGGTTGGTTATGGGTTCCCATGGTTTTAATTATGTTTTAATGTGCATTACTGGTGGTTTTGCATAGTGGATTGCATGGGAATAATGGTAAATCAAATTGTTTTTTGTCATATTATGTCCTTAATGTGTTTGATAAAATACTTATAAATATATTTTTATTGCATTGACTACTTTCAATGGAACTCTTGCTTGTTTTAAAACTCGGTAAAAGAATTATGTATGGTTTAAATGGTTTGGAATGGTAAAAGGCTAATGGTTATGCTTTTAGGGAACATTGAATCCCCCAAGAGGTTTAATATTGTTATGGATGGGAACTTGAAAGTCCCCAATAACCTATACATTGTTGGCTATGGATAACACTTATAAGTAAGGATTGGTATGATGGTGCAAATATTAACGGTCTTGGTTAATAAATTTATAATGGTTTGGTTATTTGGTAATTGGTTTTAATTAGGCAATAATGAAGGAATATGTATCAAAGTCGTAGGAGGTGGAGATCTCGAAAGGACAAAAACTGAAATCTCATATTTACCGATATGAGGTTAGTCTTAGTGATCGTGTGGATAATGTCATATAATATTTTGGGGGATGTACTAGTCATCCCAAGGTTTTCTTTCCTGGTCGTGTGGCTATACGCACTAGGCCCTTTCAGCAGGGGAAGCTAAACTCATATAGCCCATGAGTGGTTTAGGATGACAAAGCTACACATCCCAGGTAAAGGTTTTAGAGGAATGCTAACCTGGTCCACTTTCCTACTATGGTTATATATATTGTTGTGTGCATATGGATGGTTTTACTTGGTTTTGTAAATGGCATTATTTTATCCTTATCCTGAGATTATGCTTGCATTCACCCGCTAACCCATCTACTGGTGACTGTATACCTATGCTATGTAAGAACCAACCGTTCTACTCCTTCTATATAGTGATTGACTAGGTGATAAATATTTTACTAAAGTGGTGAGCATCTATTCTTTCGGAAGTCTCCATTTTATGTTATGGATACTTTTAGACTTTTTTGGTTTATTTTTGGATATTTTTTTTGCTATGGTTGGGGGCATATCCTTATCAAATTTTATTACTCTTTTGGTTAGAGGATTTGTAGTACTTCTATGGGTTAGAATGGGTGGGATCGGTATTAATGTCAGCTATGGCATTGGAATAAGTTGGGAGGCTGGCATCATCAAACATAATTTCTCACTGTTCCATCATATTTTATTTTGGAATTATTTATATTATGTTTTGGAACTTCTTTGGTTATTGCCTGGTTTATTGCCCTGATTTTTTTATGGTTGGATTGTTGGTATAATATGGTTGGACTAGCTTAGGTCATCCATGGTATTGATCAAGTCCTAGAGTCTTCATATGAGCTATTGCACTATCTTGCCATATGCTCAAAATTTAGCCAACTCAGAAAAGGTGGCTGGAGGTTGGGTTAGGTAACGGGGGTGGTGTCCAATATCGGTCGGACTTAGGATGCCTATTATGAGAAGGTCTTTGGTCGGGTCGCATTAAGTTGGTATCAAATCCTAGGTTCAGGGTCAATTGGGAGTCCACAAAGCCATGTCGGGTAGAATCTCTTTTAGGAATGTGTAGCGCTCCACACTCTTAAGGAAGAGGCTTAAAGGAATTTAGGAATGTTTTAATTTCTTGGTATTCTATTTTCAAGCTAGAAGTCTTAGTCCTGGAATCTTCTCTAATCCCTTTTTTGTTCTTTCAGATCATGCCTCGTAGATCTAGAACACAAGAAAATTCTTCTATTCGATCCGAGGGTAATGCTGAGGGATACATTCTACTTCAGGGGTTCATCTTCGATCTCATAGTCCTTTCCTTGATAGTTCTGGAGTTCCATCAGTTGCTACTAGTCATTCTTAACATGAGGTAACTAATGCAAAATTTTATCAATCTATTCATTTTATTGCTCAAATGGTATTACTCAGGCTGAGCGGGGTATGACTGGTGCTTTGTCTACTAAGGCCACAAAGGTTGTCCTATGTATGAAGATGGGTCCTCTCACTTTTTCTGGAGTGAAGGTGGAGAAAGATCCATAGGGCTTCTAGGATAAAATAGAAAAAATATTTTGGGTGGTACAAAGTACAAATATAGAAGGGGTAAACTTTACAACTTATGAACTAAAACAACTTACATATAGTGGTATGAGGAGTGGGACAGGGATAGGGGTGATTTGGAAGAATTAGTCTTGTGGGATACTTTTTAGAAGGCCTTCTTAGATTGGTTCTTTCCCCAAGAGTTGAAAGAAGCAAAGATGGAGGAGTTTGTGAACCTCAAGAAGGGGAAAATGTCTATCAAGGAGGATTCCTTAAAGTTTCACCAATTGTCAAGGTATGCTCCTTATTTAGCTGCTGGCATGCCAGAAAAAATAAGGAAGTTTGCTTTTGGGTTGAATTGGGATTTGATTTTGGAGAGCAAGACTGCCTTGCTGATTAAAAATATGGACATCTCTAAGTTGACTGTACATATGCAATAAGTGGAGGATGAAAAGAGGAAACAAATAATGTTTGGGTATAGGCAGGGTAAGAGGAACAAATTTTTTGACCAGGGAGGTGCTCAGTCTTAAGGTGGTCGAGATAGTGGCAAGTGGCACAAAAAGAAGTGGGGAAGCTCTGGTTCTTACTCTTTTGCTAGTGTTCCTTACCAGTTGGGCGATAGGTGTCATCATTATGGTAACAATTTCTGGCATAGGGTGCCTAAAATCAGGAAAGTGTAGGTCAGTCAGTTTCTTTGTGCCCTCTTTGTCACTTCTATGGTTGTCCTCATTAGGGTTTTTATGATGAATGAAGGGACAAGTACTTCAAGTATGGCCAGCTAGGCGATCGCCTCAGGAATTATCTTTTTATTAAGGTTTCTATGGGGGCGAATAAGATTCCTGTGGCTTGATCTTCTACTCCTACGCCTGGTGGTATTGCATCTACCTTCTATTACTGCTCCTAGTTCTAGTGTTGGTTAGAACAGGTTATATGGTTTGGCATCTCGACAGTTATCCAAGGCATCACCTGATGTCATTTCTAGTTCATTACAACTTTTCTCTTATGACATAAAGTTTTTGCTTGATATGGGGTCTACTCTCTCCTATTTGACTCCTTATATAGCCATATCTTTTGGTTTTGATCTGGAAGTTATTTTGTATCCTTTTTATATTTTTACCCCAGTAGGTGACTCGATTATTGCTAAAAGTGTCTATAGGGTTTGTCGTATCTGTTGGTGGCAAGAAGACCTTAGTGGATCTATTTGTGTTGGGTATGGTAGATTTTGATGTTATTCTGGGGATGGATTGGTTGCAGTCTATTTACACGTCCTAGGATTGTCGGACCCATAGGGTTATGTTTAGGTTCCCTAGTGAACAAATTATAGAATGGGAGGGTGGTTTTTCAGCTCCTAGGGATAGATTTTTTATCTTAGAGCTCGAAGGTTAATCTCTAAAGGTTTTCGTCATCACTTGGTCTAAGTTTAAGATTCTAACTCGAAAGGTCTTTCTTTCCAGTGAGTTCTAGTTGTTAATGAGTTTCTAGAGGTCTTTTTGGATTATCTTCCTGGAGTTACTGCAGATAGGGAAATAGAGTTAGGTATTGATCTAGTTCTCTACATTTGTCCAATTTCTATTCCCCCATATAGAATAGCTCCAGCTGAGTTGAGGAAACTCTGGGAGAAACTTAAGGATCTATTGGATAAAGGGTTTATTTTTCCTAGTGAATCCCCATAGGGTGCACCGGTGTTGTTTGTGCACAAGAAGGATGGTTCCCTATGGATATGCATTGACTATAGGGAGCTAAAAAAGGTGATGATCAAGAATAAGTATCCTGTTCTAAGGATAGATAATCTGTTTGACTAGTTGCAAGGTGCCAAGTTCTTGTCTAAGATAGATCTTTGGTCTGGATACCATCATCTAAGGATTAGAGAGCTGGATATCCCTAAGGTGGCTTTTCAAAATTAGTATGGACACTTTGAGTTTTGGGTGATGTCATTTGGGTTGGCTAATACTTCGACAGCATTTATAGATCTGATAAACAAGGTTTTTTATTTGTATTTTATTTCTTTGTTATTGTGTTTATTGATGACATTCTAGTCTATTTGAAGAGTGAGGTGGATCATGATAATCACCTACGTGTTGTGTTGCGTAACTTAAATAAACAACAATTATATGGCAAGGTCTCCAAGTGTGAGTTTTGGTTAAAGCTGTATCTTTCTTGGGTCAAATTATTTCTAGTGAGGTGATCATAGTAGATCTGCAAAACGTTGTTGTGGTGAAGAGGTGGCCTAGACCCACCACTCCATTCGATATTCGGAGCTTCTTAGGTTTAGCCAGGTATTATAGGCAGTTTGTGGAAAGCTTTTCATTGATAACTGCTCCTTTGACTAAGTTAACTCAAAAAAGTTTAATTTTTCTTAGTCGAATGCTTGTGAAGGGAATTTGGAGAAGTTGAAGGATAAGTTAACTTTGGCTCTAATTTTAACCTTGTCGAAGGCAATAATGGGTTCGTAGTTTATTGTGATGAATCTCGGGTATGGCTTGGTGGTGTTTTAATGCATCATAGGAAGGTAATTGCCTATGATTCCATACAGTTGAAGATGTATAAGAGGAATTATCCTACTTATAATTTAGAGCTATTGGATATTATGTTTGCTTTGAAAATAAGGCGGCATTATTTGTATGGTGTACACGTGGATATCTTTTCTTATCATAAGAGTCTATAGTATGTGTTAACTAAAAAAGAGCTAAATCTTAGGCAGTGGAGATGTCTGGAGCTTCTCAAGGACTAGGATCTGAGTCTTCACTATCACCCTGGAAAAGCTAACATGGTGACTGATGCACTTAGCAGGTTATCCATGGGGAGTTTGGCTCATATGGAAGAAGAAAAGTGAGAATTGATGAAGGATATTCACCGTTTGGATAATCTTAGAGTTTGCCTCTTGGAATTTAAGGATGGTGGTGTAATGGTGCAAGAGATGGTTTGATTGTCTTTTGGTATTAAGGTTAAGGAGAAGCAAGTGCTAGATCCTATCTTGATAAAAATCAAGAGTGACGTTGGTGGGAAAAAGGTAGTGGTGTTTGAGACCAGTGGTAATGGTACTTTATGGTACCAAGGAAGGCTGTGTATTCCTGATGTCGATGGTTTATGATAAAGGATTTGGGCGGAGACACATGAATCGTGCTATGTTGCTCATCCCTTCTCAACTAAGATGTATCATGATCTTATGGAGATCTATTGGTGGGATCACATGAAGATGGATGTAGCTTATTTTGTGGCCAAGTGCATGGTGTGTCAACTGGTTAAGGTTGAGTACATGAGGCCACAAGGGTTGTATCGAGAAATTGATTTGCCCGAATGAAAGTGGAAAGTGATCAATAGGGATTTCATTACTGGTATTCTCGGTCTCAGAATCAATATTATTCTATTTGGATCATAGTGGATAGGATAACTAAGTTTATGCACTTTTTACCAGTGTGGACTACCTTCTCGGTGGAGAATTATGCAAAGTTGTATCTTCAGGAAATTTTGAATCTACATGGAGTGTTTATTTTGATTATTTTTTATCGTGACATGTAGTTTATATCTCACTTTTGGAGATCTTTTCAGAAAGGTGTGGGGACTAAGGATAGTTAGGATACTGCTTTCCACCTGCATACGGATGGGCAAGCGTAGAGAACTATTCAGACATTGAAGGATATTCTTCAGGCTTATGTGAATGATGATGGCAATTGGGTTAAGCATCTACCTTCGGTGGAGTTTTCTTACAACAATAGCTATCATTATAGTATTAGTATAGCCTCTTTTGAGGCACTGTATTGTAGGCGGTGTAGATCTCCTATTGGTTGGTTTGAGCTTGATGAGGCAGACATGTTTAGTCTCGATTTGGTTTACCAGGCTATAAAGAAGGTGGAGGTGATTTGAGAGAGGATTAAGGCTTCCAAAATTCTCCAAAAGTCCTATGTAGATATTAGGCATAGAGAGTTGGAGTTTGAGGTTATGGATAAGGTTTTCCTCAAGGTATCTCCTATGAAGGGAGTAAAGCGGTTTGGCAGAAAGGGGAAGCTCAGTTCCCATTATGTTGGTCCTTATGAAGTTTTATGGAGAATTGGTAATGTTGCTTATGAGCTAGAGTTTCTTTCAAGCTTAAGCTTGATTCATTTGGTCTTTCATGTGTCCATGTTATGGAAGTGCGTTGATGATCCTTCTTTAGTTGTTCCTTTATAAGGATTGGGTACTTGGACACTCTGTCTTATAAAGAGGTGCCGGTTGAGATCTTGGATAGGCAGGTTCTTCAGTTGCAGACAAAGGATGTAGCTTCGGTTAAAGTTCTTTGGTAAAACCATAAAGCGGAAGAAGCTACATGGAAAGCAAAAGAGGACATGAAGTCCAAATATCTATATTTGTTTTCTTCTCCCAGATTCATGCAGAAGTTATGTGTCTTCAATATATCTTTATTTACAGAGTTTGTTAAAGAAAAGATTAATATCTTTTCCTATTTTTTTCAAACCTTGTTAAAAATTGGGAATATATTTTATAATGCGAATGACTCTTGCGTGTGGCTACCCCTACCTTGTCCGTCATTTGGGGATGAATGTTCCTAGTGAGGAAGACTGAAACATGCTAGTTTCTGGACCATAAAAAATTTCCTGGAAATCTGATCTCTAAACCAATACAACTCGAGGGTACGAGCCATACATTGGGGTACAGATGGTATGGCCTAGTTGTATGCTAACTAGTGTTGGTTGGTGGGATTGTATTTGGGTTATTTAAATGGGTACAACTTAGGGGTATGATTCATATTGGTGGTTACAGATCATTTGGTTCCTTAACTTAATCTTAGACTTAGTTACTTCGATTAGATCAGAGTACGAGTGGCTCACCATAAGCCGTAAGCCAAGGTATGAGTCGTACCCAGGACTCATATGGTGAACAATGTCTAAATCTTCCTTGGGTTAAATCTACCTAGGGTATGGGTGAAGGTTACAGATCGTATGCTTTGGATACAACCTAGTTGGATTATTCGTATATTGGGCAAGGTTTGACCCAAAGGTTAAGGCTAGGGTACAATTGGAGGTTATAACTCGCATTGAAAGGTATGTCTCGTGTGGGTCAGTCGTATCCCTGTGATGGAATTTTAGTACAACTTAAGTGGGATTATTCTGGATATTTCTCCACCTATCCTAATAAGGTCTCACAACTTCTAACCTACTTGAAAGGTTATTTACCTTAATATTCCATTCATTAACACTTAGAAACTCTTCTAAACACTCTAAAATTCTCTTAAAAGCTTTTGGGCAAGGAAAGCTAGGGTTTCAACAAGAGGATTAATTTGGGGCTTGTCTAGGTGATTTTTTTCAATCAACATCTTGTTTTAAGGCATGTTATCATCCCTCATTTTTAATTTTATCTAAACACATTTTTTATGGATGTTTTCATGACTTCCTCGATGGTATGATTTTAGTTTTCAAATTTGATTTGGGGTTTTTGATATTAATTGGTTGGTTATGGTTTTCTATGGTTTTAATTATATTTTTATATGTATTAATGGTGGTTTTGAATAATTAGATTGTATGGGAATGGTTTAATGGTAAATGGAATTGGTTTTGGTTATATTATGGCCCCAATGTGTTTGACAAAATTCTTATAAAGATATTTTCATTACATTGACTACTTTTAATGGAACTCTTGCTTGTTTTAAAACTTGTTACAGGAATTATGCATGGTTTAAATTGCTTGGAATGGTAAATGGCTAATAGCTATGCTTGTGGGGCACATGAAAGTCCCCTTAAACCTATACATGGTTGCCTATGGATAATACTTACAAGTAAGGATTGGTATGACGTTATCAATATTAATTGCCTTGGTTAATAAATGGATAATGGCTTGGTTATTTGGAAAATAGTTTTAATTGGGCAATAATGGCGTGATGTGTAGCAAGGCCATAGAAGGTGGAGGTCCTTGGGGAAATAAAATTGGAAACTTATATTTACAGATATGAGGTAGGTCTTGATGACCATGTGGATGATGTCACACTATAATTTGGGGGATGTACTAGTCATCCCAAGGTTACTTTCTCTGATGGTGTGGCTACATGCAATGGGGCCCTTCTAGAAGGGGGAGTTGAACACATATAGCCAGTGGGTGGTTTAGGAAGGCTGCTACACAACCCAGGTAAAGGTTTTAAAGTCATTCTAAACCCGAACCCGATTCCCAACATAGTTATATATATATATAGTTGTATGAATATGAATGATTTTACTTGGTTTTTTGAATAGAATTATTTTAACCTTATCCTAAGATCATGCTAGCTTTCACCCACTAACTCGTCTATTGGCGGCTGTATACCCATGCTATGCAGGAATCGATGTTTCTTCTCCTCCTACATAGTGATTGACTCGGGGACAGTATTTGGACTGAAGTGGTGACTTTTCATCCTTTTGAAAGGTTCCATTTAATGTTATAACTACTTTTAGACATTTTGGTTTATATTTGGATATTGATATTGTCTATGGTTGGGGGCATGTCCCAACCAAATTTTATTACTCCTTTGGTTAGAGGCTTTGTGGTACTTTTATGGGTTGGAATGGACAAGATTGATATTGGTGTCATCCTTTCCATAGGAATAAGCTGGGAGGTTGGCATCATCGGACATAATTTCTCACTGTTCCGTCATATTTTATTTTGGAATTAATTATATTAAATTTTAGAATATCATTGGTTATGGCCTGTTTTATGGCCCTTATTTTGGTATGGTTGGGTTATTGGTATGGGATTGTTCGATTCAGTTGGGTAGGTCACAATTGTGATCTTATCCCAGAGTCTTTATATGAGTTGTTGCACTATATTGTACATGCTCAAAGTTCAACCAACTCAGGACAGGCGACTAGAGATTGGGTTGGGTAACGGAGGTGGTATTCGGTCTCAGTCCAACTTGGGATGCCTATTATGACAAGAACCCCGACCGGGTCACGTCAATATGAAACTAGGTTTGTAATGTGGTTTAAGTGGTGGAATCATAGTGAGTATGACTAACCTTAGTTGGGATAGTCTAGAGGTCTTGAAATCATAATTTGGGTAGAGTTGACTTAAATGCCCATGTTTCTAGTTGAAGTTCCTATCTTAGGTTTGGTTATGACATAATTGACATCTAGAAGTTGAACTAGATACGATAGCATAGTTTGGTGCATAAATTGCCTAAATATGGAAATTGAGGATTAGAAGTGGATTCATCTGACCAACTTAGGCTAAGATTTATGTTAGCCCTTGTGGACTTAGTTATGGATGCTAGGAAAAGTTGAGATTATTTATCTTCTAGAATAAGCTTACTTCGTGGCTTGGTAAATTGTGATGACTTTCCTAGATTATGATAATTGTCCTATAGAGATGATATTTCCTCTTAGACATGATGTTTGGCCTATAGAGATTATATTTCTCATAGTCATGATAAATTACCTATAGATATGAGATGACTTATAGAGGCGATGTGCCTCATAGTTATGATTTATGGCCTAGTGATATGATATGTCTTCTAGATGCGAGATATCGTACTTATTACAAGCCTCCTAGATGTGAGATGGTTACAAATATGCTTTATAACCTTTAATATGTTTTACCTCATAGTTAGGATATGACTGATAAATATGAGATGGCTTACTAATAAATTTATTGATGTGAGTTTCGAATACGTATGTGGGGCTAAGGCCGTGAGTACAATGTTATAACTATTTCGGACACATTATTGGGCCAAAGGCTATGTTATGATATTTATTAGATATCCGGGGAGTAATTATTCTTGTAAAGGATACAATTGTTGTTTATGAATATATATATATATTTGTATACACATCTCTCCGGTATAGGATGAAGGAAGATATGGTATAATGCTTATGATTCCAATGTTTGAATAATGGTGATGGCATGAGTAGATTCGGTACATTGATGATCCTTATATCGGAAAATAAAGTGATTCTAGTTAGAATATTATATTATACTATTCTTCCTAATTAAGGGTTAAAGCCCACTTTTCATCTAAAAAATAGATTTCCTTGAAATATTAACTGCCTAACTTAATAGGTAATTTACATACATAAAAGAGGCTAGTAATGATGTATTAAATAATTTACCTAGACCAATTTTAGTCCATGATTTGACACCACTATTTACTCCAGTCATAAGGTATTCCGACCCTTTTTACACTTTTATAATGATTTAGTACTGAAGACCACTCCGGGCAATGGATTTATGAACTTACACTCTTTTAGCCACGGCTTGAGTCCGTACACCCATTATATATATGCTTATGGATAATGTGATATTGATAATGAGCGATGAATTATGGAAATATAATTTACCTTTGCTCTCTTTTAATGATTATTTACTTTAGCCCTCGTAGGACTTATTCTTTACTCTAGCCCTCGTAGGGCTTGCACTTTACTTTGTCCCTTGTGGGGATTTCTCTCTATTATTGACATTTATTTAGATATTGTGTTGATGTGATGATACTCGGACAAGACTGGAGGATGTTATGATGATGTGATGATGCCCGGTAGGGCCAAAAGATATTATGATGATATGATGATATGTGGTGATACCCAAAAAAGATGTAGGATGTGATGATGATGATATTGGTGCTCGATAAGGACAGAGGATAATTATATTGATGTTCCTATATGCATATCAATCGGTTCGAGTCTAGCTAGCAATATGAACAGAAATTATATATATATATACATATATACTCGAAAAGGTCGTAGGTGTATTATAATGATGATGATGGTCATGATGATGACAATTATGATGGAGATTGTTCTAATAAAGAAATTATGATATTGATAGTGTACGTTGTTTTATTCTTGCATGCGCATCGCCTATTACAAGTATGCAGCTATGTCAATTAGTTGGTATAAGGTGGATGTATAGATATAGGTGATAACTATGCCTTGTGTTATTATATGATGATTGAACCTTCCCAGCCTGGGGCGGTGGGGGAATGCATAGGCTCGGCTAGGTACTTGGTTGTCCAAAATAGCAGGTTATATGTACTGTTATTGATATTATTATTATCATTAATATTGCTAGCTTATGATGGATTGGTCATTGATTCTGTTTTGATATTTGAGGTACGTTTTCTGGCCTCCCCTATCTTACGGCTATATTAATTTGCATGATTATCTCAAGACTATCTATGTGAATTAAAAACCATGAGTATAATAGTATTATAGCTTGATAGGATTCTAATGAGGTCTTAAAATGAGGACATGATGATTTAGGTTATGGTTTGAGTTGACCTCATATTTATATGCTTATATATCTAGCTATATATAGCTACGGTACTACCATATATACCTTCCTTAATTTATTCATATTGTATATTCATTTCTTGGCTTTGTATATTGTTATATATCCTTTTTTGATCCTCTATTCGTATATTGGGCTAACATATATAGTATAGTATTGAGATTCATGAATATGGTAGGAATAGGATAGTTCATCCTTTAAACTTCCTTACACTTACTATGACAGACTCTTGGACATAAATAGAGTAGTGATTTCTTATTATCTCATTGCCTTGTTATATGATTTTTAGACTCTTGGGTGTATTTTCCATTCTGTTTATATGTTATATATACCTGCTTTATCTTTGAGCTAAGTTGGCAGTTGCTTAGTGAGTACCATTTATTTGTTACTCATACTATAATTCTGCAACCTGGAAATCATAGTATAGAATATTGCCATTGATGTATATGTCGTGTAGAGTAGCCATTGTTCGCAGATGGAGAGTAAACTCCTGACGTTTGTAGAGGAGGATGCTAGTAAAGGAATATTCTTTGAAGTTCCATTAGCTATCAAGATATGCTCTTGACTTGGTGGCTTATATGATGTCGAGAATAAGAAAGTTCACTTCTATATTGAATAGAGATTTTACTCTGGATAGCAAGATTTCTCTGCTAATTAAACATATTGATATCTCGAGGTTGAGTATTCATGTGCAGCAGGTTGAGGATGAGAAGAGAAGGTAGGCAGAGTTTGGGGATAGGCAGGGAAAGAGAAATAGGTTTTCTGATTAGGGAGGTGCTTAATCTTAGGGTGGTAGAGATGGTGGAAAGTGGCAGAAAAAGAAGTGGGGGAGTTCTAGTTCCTTTTCTGCTAGTGCTCCTTACTAGTCGGGAACAATCTTCATCAAGGAGGTTACAATTCTCAGGCACAGGCTGCCCAATCTTAGGTGAGCGGAGGTCAGTCAGTTTCTTTATGTCCTTCTTGTCTATTTTGTGTTTGTCCTCATCGAAGTTATTTTAAGGATGGAAGGGACAAATGCTTCAAGTGTGGGCAGGTAGGCCATCAGCTCAGGGATTGTCCGATTAATAAGGTTACTATAGGGGCGAATAAGATTTTTGTGGCTTTATTTTCTATTCCTACATGTGGTGGTATGGAATCCGCTTCTATTACTGCTCTTGGTTCTAGTATTTGTCAAAATAGGTTGTATGCTTTGGCATCTCTTGAGGCATCACCTGATGTCATTACTGGTACGTTATAGCTTTTCTCTTATAACGTATACTGTTTTCTTGATCTGGGGTCCACTGTTTCTTATGTGACTCCATATTTGGCTATATATTTTGGTTTTAATCCAAATATTATTTTGGATTATTTTTCTATTTCTAAACTAATAGGTGACTCAGTTATTGCTAGGAGAGTCTATAGGGTGTGTGTAGTATCTGTTGGTGGTAAGCAGACCTTGGTGGATCTGTTTGACTTAGATATGGTAGATTTTGATGTAATTCTGGGTATGGATTAGTTGTATTCTTGTTATACGTCTTTGGATTATTGGGCCCTTAAGGTTATCTTTAAGTTCCCTGGTGAACCAGTTATAGAATGGGAAGGTAGTTCCTTAGCTTCAAGGGAAAGGTTTATTTCTTAGCTTAGAGCTCAAAGGTTAATCTCCAAGGGTTGCCTTTATCACTTGGTACAGTTAAAGATTCTAACTTGGAAGGTCCTTCTTCGTTATCGGTCCCTTTGGTTGATGAGTTTTCAGAGGTCTTTCTAGATGATCTTCCTGGTGTTCCTCCGAATTGAAAAATAGAGTTTGGTATTGATTTTGTTTCAGACACTCATCCAATTTCTATTCCTCCATATATAATGGCTCAAACTGAGTTAAGGGAACTCAAGGAGAAACTTAAGGATCTTTTGGACAAGGGGTTTATTCATCCTTGTGTTTATCCATGAGGTTTACTGGTGTTGTGTGTGAGTAAGAAGGATGGTTCCCTTTGGATGTGCATTAACTAAAGGCAGTTGAATAAGGTGACGATTAAGAACAAGTATCCTCTTTCTCGGATAGATGACTTGTTTGACTAGTTTCAAGGTTCCAAGTTCTTCTCTAAGATAGATCTTCGGTCGGGGTATCATCATCTTAAGATTAGGGAGGTGAATATCCCTAAGATGACTTTTTGTACTTGATACGGGCATTTTGAGTTCCTGGTGATGTCATTTGGGTTAACCAATGCTCTGATAACATTTATGGATTTGATGAATAGGGTGTTCAGGAAGTATTTGGATCTCTTCGTTATTGTGTTTATTGATGACATTCTTGTTTATTCTAAGAGCGAGGTGGATCATGCTAATCACCAATATGTGGTGTTTCAGACCTTAAAGGAACAATGGTTGTATGCCAAGTTCTCTAAGTGTTAGTTTTGGTTTAATGATATGACTTTCTTAGGTCATATAATTTCTAGTGAAGGGATCATGGTGGATCTGCAAAAGGTTGCTATGGTGAAGAGGTGGCCTAGGCCCATAACTCCATCTGATACCGAAAGCTTCTTGGGTTTAGCCGGGTATTATAGGCGGTTTATGGAAAGATTTTCTTAGATAGTTGCTCCTTTGACTAACTTGACTCAGAAGAAGGTTAAATTTTCTTGGTCAGATAGTTGTAAAGGGATCTTTGAGAAGTTAAAGGATAAGTTGACTTTGGCTCCAATCTAGACTTTTCTAGAAGGCAATGATGGGTTTGTGGTTGATTGTGATACATCTCGAGTGGCGTTTGTTTGTGTTTTGATGCAGCATGGAAAGGTGATTGCCTATGCTTCCATGCAGTTGAAGTTGCATAAGAGAAATTATCGTACTCATGATTTGCAGTTGTTGGCGGTTGTGTTTTCTTTGAAAACATGGAGACACTATTTGTATAGTGGTCAAATGGATATCTTTTTTTATCACAAGAGTATTCAGTACGTGTTAACTCAGAAAGAGCTTAATCTCAGACAGAGGATATGGCTTGAGCTTCTTAAGGATTATGATATGAGTCTTCACTACCACCTAGGTAAGGCTAATGTGGTTGCTGATGCTCTAAGCAGGTTATCCATGGGGAATTTGGCTTATATGGAGAAATAAAAGTAGGAATTAGTAAAGTATATTCACTGCTTAACTAATCTTAAGGTTCGTCTCTTAGACTCTAAGGATGGTGGTGTGATGGTGCAAGAAGTAGTTCGATTATCTCTTCATGCAGAGATTAAGGAGAAGTAAGTGCTAGATCCTATCTTGTTGAAAATCAAGAGTGACGTTAGTGGGCAAAAGGTAGTCGTTATGCTACTTTATGATACCAAGGGAGATTGTGTGTTCCTAATGTCAATAGGTTAAGACAAAGGGTTTTGGATAAGGCATATGAGTTGCGCTACATTGTTCATCTTGGCTCGACAAAGATTTATCATGATCTCAAGGAGGTCTATTGGTGGAATAGCTTGAAAAGGAATGTGGTTGATTTTGTGGCCAAGTGAATAGTGTGTCAACATGTTAAGATTGAGCATATGAGACCTATTAAGAAATAGAGTTGCCCAAATAGAAGTGGGAAGTGATCACTATGGATTTTGTTTTCGGTCTTCCTCAATCTCGGAATCATTATGATTCAATTTGGGTCATTATGGATAGGATGACTAAGTCTGTGCACTTTTTGCCAGTGCGAACTACTTTTTTGGTGGAGGATTATACGATATTGTATCTACAGAATATTGTGAAACTGCATGGGATACGTGTCTCAATTATTTTTTATTATGGTATGAAGTTTATGTCTCACTTCTAGCTGTCTTTCCTGAAAGGTTTGGGGACTAAGGTTAGTCTGAGAACTGATTTTCTTCTGCAGCTGGATGGGCAAGTGGAGAGAACTATTTAAACATTGGAGGATATACTTCAAGCCTGTGTGTTTGACTATGGTGGCAATTGGGTTGCGCATCTACCTTTGGTAGAATTTACATCTTACAGTAGGTAGAAAAGTTATCCAGACTGCAGGTACTATGCAGTGAGGTTCAAAGTTGGTGACAGGATCTTTATACAAGATCGCCCATAAAGGGCGTGATGAGGTTCGAGAAGAGGGGCAAGAGTAGCCCTAGGTATATTATCCATTTGACATCCTGTGGATAGCTGGGGAGGTAGCATGTGAGTTGGTGTTACCTCCTGTCTTTCTTCCATCCATCCAATATTTCATGTATTTATGTTGTGAAAGTATATCCAATATGTCACATGTGCTTCGGTGTGACTGGGTTCAATTGTTTGAGAGGTTGTCATTTTTAAATAAGCCTGTGTCCATTTTGGCCAAAGATGTTAGGCGATTGAGCTCTAGAAATATTTCAATAGTTAAGGTTCAGTGGAAACTCTGTCTAATTGAGGAGGCTACTCGAGAGATTGAGTGTGATATACTAACCTAGTATCCCTTCCTATTTGAGCCTTCATGTACTTCCTTATCCTTTACTTTCCCAGATGGAAGTCCTTTTAGTAGTGGGTGTTGTAATGACCCTCCTAGTTATTTCCCTTATTTTCGTGCATTTTTCGTGTGTAGAGCTTTCCTATAACTGCCCTAAGTAATTTATGACTTGCTGGGACTGACAGTTATGTTTCGGGTAGTTTATTTGAGAATTTTAATAATACCAAACGTATTGTGAAATACTTTAATCAAATTTGCATTTGGTAAAAGATATATTTCATTAGCTTTCTAAATTGTTTTGGATGTTTATGAATATCTTTTAGTTATGTTACATTTATATTATTTGATAATATTTTTTTAATTTATTAATGTTTTAAGCAAAGATAGTGATCCAAATATGTTAAAATATTATATTATATGAAAGAGGATTTATTTAAAATAATTTACTACTAATTATGAAAATTTGAGAAGTTGAATTTATTTTACCATGAACTTATGCAATATCCGAGTACCTATGTAATGGGATATATAAATTTTAAGTAGGGCTTTATCAACCTGGCGACCTCGTCATCCACTTAAAATGATATTGAATCGGGCCTCAAACTCTGGCAATTCAGACATACCCACCGTGCTTAATTTGAGCATAAGGTATAACCCTGTCTTCGACCTTTGAGTAGTGGGGACAATGGAACAGTCCCGCTTGTATAAGTCCTACATCTTGGGGTACCTCCATCAATTAACGATGGGCACCATGACAGTCTTAATTTGTAATGGTTGAGATGATGGAGGAGTAAGAGGTATCTCCTTTGGTGTACTCTCACTCGACTCTTCTTCCTCATTCTCCCGCCTATTCTCCAAACCTGACTCTAAATCAGATTTATTACCTAATGCAACATCATTTTCCTCATCTTTCTTTCTTCCTTATTTTCACCCTTGGTGTCTCATTCAGACTCATCTCCCACTTTAGAGTGGGGAGGTAAATGTGTGGGTGACTGGCTTGGGTTATTCCTTTGGGGTCTAGCCCATGGAGGCAATTCGCCTAGATAGAACCGTTTGAGCCCTACTGCTTTTGCATTTGGATATTACTTTACAGAATTGCTGGACTCATCGTCTATGGTCTCATCACTAAGATGCCGAGTGGAGGGATGGGCCTGCTTCTTAGGTGTTTTCTTGGCAAATTTTTTGGTTCCATTTGTAAATTGTATTAAGAGAAGATGCTTGTATTCTTAAGGTTGTTCTTGAGAAGATAATTTTATTCCTTGGTTCTTAGAGTGAGTAGAAGTTGAATGTGGAGTTTTGAAAATGATTGGGAGTGATTTTAAGGTAATGGAACTAGTTATGGAATGTGGAGGGAGTTAAGGCGTTCAAAATGGGAAGCAAAATGTATGGAATTCATTCCCCTTTCTTATTTCATGCAAGCCGGGTCAAGTCATCCCTTAGGGTTTACGTTGTCGGGCTTGATATGAGTCATAACCTCCCTACTTTTAGAGCTATAGCTTTACCTGAGCCTCCAGTCGGGGAGACTCAAGGTAATGAGTCGTTGTCAGTTGTTCTAAGAGTCGTCCAGACTCCAGAGACCACTTACCTATGATTTTGCACCTGGGCACTTCCTGACGGGTCTAGTAATGAATAATAGAGTGTCCGTATAACTCATAGGGTCCCTCGTAGGGACCTAGGAACTAGAAAATTTTTTGGTCTTTTCCTGCACTTTTCAGTCTTGAACACTGAACACAAAAGTTATCCTATAATGTACTAAGTACAAAACATTGGTTTCCTCCCACACAATGATTGATTTAACATCGCGACACAACGTGGCTATGTTGGATACAAAAACTTCACCGACAAGACCAAGGTTGCCTCTCATGCAGTAATATTGTGGCACAACTCATATTCTTTGGCTAATCAGTCTTCGCTATGTCTTATATTAACACATACTTTCACTTCCTCCTTATTTCACATATAGTGCTTAACACACTGGCCGTTCACCTTGAATAGGGCTTCTCTGTCTTGTTTCATCTCAATTGCACCATGTAGGAACATTCTGACTGTAGTGAATGGACCATACCACCTAGAATTCAACTTGCCAGGAAACAAGCGAAGTATCAAATTATACAACAGGATCATATCACTAGGCTCGAACACCCTTTTCTAAATCTTTTTATCATGAAACAACTTCAGCTTCTCCTTGTGCAAAGCTGAACTCTCATAAGCTAAGATCCAAAAGTTATCCAACTCATTGACCTTACTCATCCTCAAATTTGAAACATCACTACACTACCAATTCAGCCCTTTTAGTGCCCATAATGACTGGTGCTCAAGTACAATCGGCAAGTTGCATACTGTAAGACCCCATAAAATTCTCTCTTAGCCTGAGCCTTAGAACGTATTCAGTAAAATGTTAATACAACCCATAAAGGTTAAGTAGTGTCTTCCCAAGTGAGAAGTTTTTTGAACCGTGTATAATTTCCCTAATATCAACTTTTTGTCATGTAGAGCAATGAATAATCTTTCCATTGATATCAATTTTGTCAAAATTCGATATCAGACGAGAAAATTATGACCGTTTTACTAAGAGCTATTCGAACCCCCTAGGTGAGACAGCCGGGTTGATGGACCATCGAGCTTGCGGCGGACCGTCGCCCAGACTGTCGCAACCAAGGCAGTAACTGGCCCAAGTGCGACGGCCAGAATGATGGATGATCAAGACTGCGATGGACCGTCGCTACTGAGGCAGTGTTGCCTCATCCTGGCCAACGTGCGACAGATGATTCGATGGACTGTCGGGTTTGCGATGAACCATCGTTGAGACCGTTGTATCAAGGAAATGTGTTCTTTTGTAACCGATGTGCGATGGACTATCTGATGGACCATCAGAATAAGCGACGGACCATCGCTTCGATCATCGCAGCCCCCGTTTAGCATTTTTAACTTGTTTTAAAAAGGGATTTTTGGTCCTTTTCCACTCTTTTCAGCCCCTATTTATACCCGATCAAGGCTCACAACTTCATTTCTCCTCTTCAACATCAAAATATAGGGTTTCTACAAAATCAAAATCTTTCTTACTTCTACAAAAAAAATCAAGAGAAATTAAGAAATCAAGAAATCAAGAATCCCTGCAAGAGCCTTCAAGAAAAAGTTTCCTAAGGTATGCAGATGGTGATTCTTGGGTCCCTTTCATCCAAGAAGATCAAGAACCCTCTTCTAAATTTCAAAGATCTTATGTTTATGCGTTTTCATGATTAATGTGAGTTGAAATTGATGTTCATGATAATATCGATTTTTAATTCATGTTTTGTTTATGAGGTCTCAAGCTTTGACCCTAGTATGTGATGTTCATGATAAACCCTTTTCAAGTTTCTTGTTAAGTGATGTGTTCATGTCAATTAAGTGTAGAAATTATTGAATAAGAAAACCATGTTCCCCATATGTTTGATTAAAGGCTTATGTGAAAGAATTAGAGCCATTATAGCATGTGGACTAAAATTCCCTAATTATCTGCAAACCCATGCATGCCAACTTTTTGTTGAAATGCCTTAGTGAATGAATTGTGATATGATAGCATGAAATTCCCCAATTATGTTCTCTCCAATACATTCTAAGACTTTAAAACATGTAGTGTGTTTGATGTAAGACCTTGTTGAATAGAGTATGAGCCAATAGCATGTCTCCCTATAATATCACATGTTTATGATTTCTAAATACTTGAAGAGATGATTTAGTGATTGTAATGGTGAATGAATATCCATGGTCTTGATTATTCAAGAATGGTTATGTTTTACTTTTATGTTATTAAGTCCTGGGTGTATTTATACCCGACAAATTAGCTGCAGTCTAGAGCCCGTGTCAGTTTCCTCGATAATCTAGTTAAGCCACGATTCACAGAACTCAATGAGTTAAAGTACTCTGTACTCTCAGACAGATATAGAACTTAAAAAATCTATGAAATCTAAGTAATCTCGTCTCGCTAGTATTCTAGCCTCAGTTTAGTACTTAGCTCAGATCTAGTAGTATTCAAATATTCAGTTCGGAACTCAGTGTTATACAGTCAAATAACAAGATTCAGTGGTATTCCGTCAGATACAAAACAAAGTGAATTCAACGTAACTCAGTCCGATCATTCAAGAAATATGATCAATAACAGATTCATCTCAGTTTAAGTTCAATTAAAAATCAATTTAGAGTCTTTCAGTTGGGAGTAGGAGATACCACCGAGCGAGTGCAGGGATAATGACTCCCCATTAGATAGGCAGAGTCGTTAGTGAAAATCCCTGAACTCCTAAACTACGTAGCCAGTGTAGGAGCAGGAGTCACCCGTTAGAATAAGGCTTGACTATTATACTGCAATAGGGTTGACTTTCAGTGAGGGTCACCCGTTAGAGAGGCTTGACCAGAGTAGAGGTTTTTACCCGTGGCATGTTATTGACACCCTTCCAGCTGGGGTTACAGGTGGGACCCCACCAGTTGCACATTCAGTGTCGCCTTTAAAGTAGAAATCAGAAATGAAGACTGTCATATACAGTCACCTATATCAGTAAGGAACTCAGATAGTTCCATTGACTCATGGACCACCCACTACACAGACATGGTCCCACGTAAAGTTAATCAGTATCAGCATTATCAGATCCAGAGATCACCCATTAGATAGGCTTGATCCCAATCTAATATTTAGTTGATCTCATTATCAGATCCATAGATCACACGTGAGATAGGCTTGATCTTAGTCTCAGATTCAGTTGAGTAATCTTATTATCAGATCGAAAGATCGCCTGTTAAATAGGCTTAATCTCAGCATCAAATTCAATTGAGTAATCTCATTATCAGATCCAGAGATCAACCGTTAGATAGGCTTGATCTCAGTCTCAGATTCAGTTAAGTATTCTCATTAACAAATTCAGAGATCTTCTGCTAAATAGGTTTGATCTCAGACTTAATCTTTTCTTATCATTGATAGTAGATTCAGGGATTATCCATTAGAGAGGTTTGATCTCAGATTCGATCAGTTGAGAGTAGTAAGCTCAACTTTTAGTCATTGATATGAGTAGATTCAGTTAATCAGCATCAGTATCTTCAGTTTTTGAGATCACTCACTAGATGGGACTGATCTCGATATTAGTACTCAGTTTTCTATATCAGGAGATTTAGTTATTCAGTATCTTAGTATTAGTAGTGAGTTCAAGAGTTAGTAAAGCAATATCTGATTTTCAATATTTTGAATTTCGATGTTTTTAGTTATGGTTTGTGTATTAATGTATGTCCTCATTCAATATTCTCATGATTATTCAGTTATGAAATTGTTCATGCATAAGCCCTTGCATTTAGCCTTACCTTATCTTCATACTCAGTATATTCCCGTACTGACGTATTTACGCTATTGTGTTTATTTGACACCATAGGTCTAGAAGCACGAGATCTAGAGTACCCCTAGCAGCTCACTCCCAATCAATAGCAGTAGACATAGCCATAAGTCCTCTTCATTCGAGGATGATCCTTATTTTACTATCGTATCGGATTTAGTTTATTTTTAGTAGGCAGAGTTAGTTGAGGACATGTCCCATCAACTCCATAGTTATGATAGTTTAGAGGCTTTTCGGATAGATGTATCAGTATTCAGTTTTTAGTTTTGAGTATTTAGACGTTTTGAACCTTATGGCCAGTTTTTGCCAGTCTTTTACATTTATTACAGATATTATGCAGTGCTCAGGTATAGATATTAGTATAGGGTTACGTTGTGGTCCTTCGGGATCATGAGCACCTTCTAATGTTTTAGTTCTAGAAAATTGGGTCGTTTCACACTTGGTATCGAAGCCTATAGTTCAATATTGTCCTAGGGAGTCTAAAAGGCAACAGTTAGTAGAGTCTTATGCATGGGTATGTTGCATGCCACATTTATGTACAAGAGTCTATAAGATGATTTTAGGAGTTGTTTTTCTTTTTTCAATGTTCATGTCATACGAGTGAGCATGATATGAATTTGATCCTCAGTGTAATCGATCTCTTTCTTCCATTTACAGTGTATGCCTCCTTGTATAGATAATTCCTCTAGGGTTGGTGATCATCCACCTCATCCAGTAGATCCTATGAATGAGAATGTTTCACATCCAAAGTTTCGGGCAGCTTTTCAGGCGCTAGCCTAAGCTATGACTAATGTTTAGGGTAATTGTCAGGAAGTGGCCCCACCTTAGCAATATAGGGGTTCAGCTGCAGCCAGAATTATAGATTTCATGAGAATGAGCCCACTAGAATTGTTTAGGTCAGTAGCAGGTGACGACCCACAACTTTATCTAGAGGAGATAAGGAAGATCATCTAGATTATGCATGTTTTTTAGGAGGAGAGTGTAGAGTTAGCATCCTATAGGCTGGAGGATATTGCTCATGATTGTGTAGTGATGTGGAAGAAGGGTATATGGGAGGATGCAGCTCCCGTGACTTGGCAAGAGTTTCACGATGCCTTTCTAGATAAGTTTTTACCACTAGAGATGAGAGAAGCTAAGGTAGAAGAGTTTATGAACCTAAGGCGTGGATGCATGATAGTGAAAGAGTATTGTCTTAAGTTTAACCAGTTAGCTACGTATGCCGCTGACTTGATAGCTAACCCTAGAGCAAGTATAAGTAAGTTTTTGACTGGTGTGTTTAAGTTAGTATTGAAAGAGTGTAGGGATGCTATTCTCAATAGAGATATGGACCTTGCTAGGTTGATGATGCATGCATAATAGATTGAGGAAGATAAGACAAAAGAAAGAGAGAGTGAGTAAGAGAGTAAGAACAGGTAGTCTGGGTTTCTCTCAGGCAGGGTCCCAGGGTGGTATCCGTTCTTAGCATAGCCAGAGATTTTTAGTCCCAGCTCTATCCTCAGCTAGTTTACCCACAACAAAGTTTGGGGATGTCAGTCATCATGGAGTGCTAGGCTCCAAATCCTAGAGTAGTGCTAGTGGTGTTCGTACCTATCCGCTTTGTGGAGAGTATGGCAAGAGTCACCTAGGTATTTGTAGAGCTAGTAGTGGTCAGCGTCAGAACAAACTCTATGTACTTCAGACCCACCATGATTAGGAAAGGTCCCCTGATATAGATTCGGGGATGTTCTGAGTCCTTCATCTTAATGATATGCATTGTTAGATCCTTTGCTCACATTTTGAGCTTATATGTCAGCATGAGTCATGCATTAGTTTTACATCTCACTCAGTCAATTATGACCCAGCTCATAGGTTCCCTGTGCACCACCCCAGTATTTTAGCGAAGTGTGTTTAGAGGTACATAGATTCCCAAGGGGGAGATACCCCATGATATTGCAATTATTTCATGTCCTTAAACTCATTCAATTGCATGTTCAGACTCTACTTATGAAGTTAACATCGGTTATCATTGTGTAGCCATTCATGCTTTTGAGAGTCAGTATAGTCCGACATTCATGCATTAAATATACATGTTTAGTAGAAAAAGTTAAGTTTTTCAGTGTATTCCATCATGCATTCATGAGAGAAACTCAGTTACGGATCCATACATCAGATATGCAAGTCTAATATGAGAATTTAGCTTATGAATAACTTCAGTCGAGTATTCCATGCAACAGATATACGTGTCCAGTATGAGAGCTTAGTATATCAGTAGTTACAGTTGCATTATCATGTTTCAGATGCTCTCGTTCCTTGAGTAAGTTCAGTTGATCGGTGTTCTTAGCCTATCAAGCGACATTCAAGGATGAATGTTTCCAAGGGGGAGATATTGTAAGACCCTGCTAAATTCTCTCGTAGTCTGAGCCTTAGAACGTGTTCAGTAAAGTGTTAATCCGACCCTAAAAGGTTGAGAAGTGTCTTTCCAAGTGAGAAGTATTTTGAACTGTGTAGAATTTCCCTGATATTGACTTTTTTTTTCATGTAAATCATTAATAATATTTCCATCGATACCAATTTTGTCAAAATCCAATATCAGACGACAAAATTATGACTGTTTTACTAAGAGCTATTGGAACCGCCCAGTTACGACCGCTGGGTTGATGAACAGTCTAGCTTATGGTGGACCGTCACCCAAACCGTTGCAACCAAGGAAGTGAATGGCCCAAGTACGACGGCCAGGATGATGGACCGTCAATACTACGATGGACCATCGTCGCTGAGGCAGTTTGGCCTCATCCTTGACAACATGCGACAGACGATCTGACAGACCATCACTGAGACCGTTGCATTAATGTAGTCTGTTCTTTTCTGACCAATAAGCGACGGACGATCCGACGAACCATCAGACTAAGCGACAAGCCATCGCAGCCCCCGTTCAAAATTTTTAACTCATTATAAAAAAGTCTTTATGGTCTTTCTCCACTCTTTTTAGCCCTTATTTATATCTAATCAAGGCTTACACCTTTATTTATCCTCTTCAACATCAAAACCTAGGGTTTCTACAAAATTAAAACCCTTCTTTCTTCTTCAAGAAAAATCAAGATAAATCATGAAATCAAGAATCCCTCCAAGATCTTTCAAGAAAGAGTTTCCTAAGGTATGCAGATATTGATTCTTGAGTCTCTTTCATCCAAAAAGCTCAAGAACCATTTCCTAAATTTCAAAGATCTTATGTTTATGAGTTTTCATGATTCATGTGAGTTTAAATTGATGTTCATACTAATATGGAGTTTTAATTCATGTTTTGTTTATAAGGTTTCAAGCTTTGACCCTAGTATGTGATGTTCATGATAAACCCTTTTCAAGTTGCATGTTAAGTGATGTGTTCACATCAATTAAGTATAGAAATTGTTGAATAAGAAAACCATGCTCCTCATATGTTTTATAAAATGCTTATGTGAAAGGATTATAGCCATTATAAGATGTGGAATAGAAATCCCCAATTGTGTGCAAACCTATGCATGCCAAGTGTTTGTTGAAAAGCCTGAGTGAATGAATTGTGATATGATAGCATGAAATTCCCCAATTATGTGCTCTTCGATACATGCTAAGACTTTATTACATACTGAATGTTTGATGTAAGACCTTGTTGAATTGAGTATGAGCCAATAGCATGTCTCCCTATACTATCACAAGTTTATGATTTCTATACTTGAAAAGATGCTTTAGTGATGATGATGGTGAATGAATGTCCATGGTCTTGATTATTCAAGAATGGTAATGTTTTACTTTTATGTTATCAAGGTTTGGGGGTATTTATACTCGACAAATTAGCTACAGTCTAGAGCCCGTGTCAGTTTCCTCGGTAATCTCAGTTAAGCCACGATTAACAAAACTCAGTGAGTTGTAGAACTCTATACTCTTAGACAGATAAAGAACTTAAGAAATCTATGAAATCTCAATAATCTCAGTATCGCTAGTATTCTAGCCTCAGTTTAGTACTCCTCTTAGATCTAGTAGTGTTCAAGTGTTCAGTTTGAAACTCAGTATCATACAATTAGATAATAAGATTCAGTAGTATTCCATATGGAACCAATTGAATTCAACGTAAATCAGTCAGGTCATTCAAGAAATATAATTAGTAACAAATTCAGCACAGTTTAAGTTTAGTTACGAATCAATTTAGAGTTTGTTAGTTGGGAGTAGGAGCTAGTTCCGAGTGAGTATAAGGATGATGAATCCCCGTTAGAGAGGCAGAGTTGTTAGGAACAATCCTTGAACTCTAAAACTGCATAGATGTAACACCCCAGAAAACGGGTCCCGAAGCGTCACACGATGCTTGAGGCTACGAGTAGACCCAAGCTAACCCTTTGAGCCATTTTCATTCAGTTCAACACAAATCAACGGGGTTTCCATTAATAACCTTAGAGTAATCATCATCCAAGAATAAAAGAATTTCAGAAAGATAACAAAATATGACTTATTAGTCAACTCCCAACATCTATACTAGTCTGACAAGCCTTTAAGAAAATTAATAAAACCAGCGAGCCATTGAGACATGCCTCAACTGACTCATACTCAGTTATCAAATGTAAAAAATTCCGTTAAACCAACATCAGACATTACGTCCTCGGAACATGAGAACTCACCACA